>NC_084740.1:5997413-6007413 GCF_033978785.1 Entelurus aequoreus
ACAGTCTGATTGTGTGTGAGAACATTCTAATGAAACATTCATTCACACATCAAGCACACAGCTGCAAAGATGGAGCTGCATCATGTCTCTGTTCAGTCTGAGCCATGGTAACTGTGGCATACTGTAACGAAAGCTACGGCATGTAAGTCATTTACCTGTAAAACCCATTAACCAACTTGTAATGACGAAAATATTCTCCGTTAATGGCAGAACAACCCCAAATCATCGACTTTAGCAGTCCATAATGCTGGTGGACCAGCCAGGACACCCGTCATGCTGTTAGTGCACAGGTGTCAAACTCAAGACCCGGGGGGCCCCGCGACAACATTTTATCTGGCCTGGATATGATGTGTCAATAAAGTACTTAATATTTTCTCACTAAATGTAATTCATTTTTTTCATTTTGACAGAAAAAATACATGTACTGCTTGAAATTGCATACCTTTTAAACTTTAATAGTGTCCGATATTGCAACAAATACTACAGTATATTATCATACTTTCCAAACATGTTTTTGTCTAAATAAAAATACTTAACTTTACAGCAAACTACCCATCAAATGAATAAAAATGACAATACATTTTACGTTTTTCTTAACAGCATATTACTGTGAATTGAAAAAAAAAACTACTACTGTTTTTTGTGTAAAAATTCTGTTGACTGAGCTGCCAATTTTTGACGGTTGTTGTTTTTAACGGTGCATTACTGTAAATGGAAAGACGGTACATTTGTTTTTACGGTAGAAAAACTGGCAGCTAAGTTGACAGAATAAAAAAAGCAACTTGTACTGTTTTTCCATTAACAATATAATGTTGTAAAAACCTATGTCAATTTAACTCAACAATTCTGGCAGCCAGCTTTTCCCGTAAACCCCCCCACCCCCCGAAAAACAAACAGGGATACTGTTTTTCCATTTACCGTAAAATGTTGTAAAAGATAAAAAAAACACTATATTTTACAGTAACATTTTGTAAATGTAAAGCGTTTATTGTAAAATCAACAGTCTACTAAAACAATTTATATAATTAATAATGAAATCCAGAGGCAAATTCATACATTATTGGCTGTTTTGTCTAAATTAACTACTTAACTTTACAGCAAACTACCCATCATAAAAATGACAATACATTTTACGTTTTTATTAACAGCATATTACTGTGAATTGAAAAAAAAAATTACTACTGTTTTTTGCGTTCATATTCTGTTGACTGAGCTGCCAGTTTTTGACTGTAAAATCTACGCTTGTTGTTTTTAACAGTGTATTACTGTAAATGGAAATACGCTACATTTGTTTTTACGGTAGAAAAACTGGCAAATAAGTTGCCAGAATAAAAAAGCAACTTGTACTGTTTTTCCATTAACAATATAATGTCAATTTAACTCAAAAATTCTGGCAACTATGCTGCCAGCTTTTCCCCCCCAAAAAATAGTGGTACTGTTTTTCCATTTACCATAAAATGTTGTAAATAAAAAATAAAAAAACACTATTTTTTACAGACATTTTTTGTAAATGTAAAGTTTTTACTGTAAAATGGACAGTCTACTTAAAACAATTTATATAATTAAAAATGAAATCCAGAGGCAAATTCATACATTATTGGCTGTTTTGTCTAAATTAACTACTTAACTTTACAGCAAACTACCCATCAAATGAATAAAAATGACAATACATTTTACGTTGTTCTTTTCTACTACTGTTTTTTGCGTTAAAATTCTGTTGACTGAGCTGCCAGTTTTTGACTGTAAAATCAATGAATGGAAAGACGACACATTTGTTTTCACGGTAGGAAAACTGGCAGATAAGTTGCCAGAATAAAAAAGCAACTTGTACTGTTTTTCCATGAACAATATAATGTTGAAAAAACAAATGTAAGTTTAGCACAAAAATTCTGGCAACTAAGCTGCCAGCTTTAAAAAATAAAAAAATAAAAAAAATTGTGGTACTGTTTTTCCATTTACCATAAAATGTTGTAAAAAATAAAAATAAAAAACACTATATTTTACAGATAATTTTTGTAAGCGTAAAGTTTTTACTGTAAAATCAACAGTCTACTTCAAACTATTTATAAAATTAAAAATGAAATCCAGAGGCAAATTCAATGTATGAATTTGGCTGTTTTGTCTAAATTAGCTACTTAACTTTACAGCAAACTACCCAAAATGACAATACATTTTACGTTTTTCTTAACAGAAAAACTTGAAAAAAACTACTACTGTTTTTTGCATTAAAATTCTGTTGACTGAGCTGCCAGTTTTGTGACTTTGAAATCTACGATTGTTGTTACTGTAAATTGAAAGACAGTTTATTTGTTTTTACGGTAGGAAAAACTGGCAGATAAGTTGCCAAAATAAAAAAGCAACTTGTACTGTTTTTCCATTAATATAATGTTGTAAAAAAACAATGTAAATTTAGCACAAAATGTCTGGCAACTAAGCTGCCAGTTTAAAAAAAAAAAAAAATAGTGGTACTGTTTTTCCATTTACCATAAAATGTTGTAAACAATTAAAAAAAACACTATATTTTACAGAAAATGTTTGTAAATGTAAAGTTTTTACTGTAAAATCGACAGTCTACTTAAAACAATTTATATAATTATTAATGAAATCCAGAGGCAAATTCATACATTATTGGCTGTTACAAGTGGCCCTCTGATGGCATAACTGTGGCCCTCAATGAAAACCAGTTTGACATCCCATCGATGCTAAACTATTTATTTATCACAGTACGGTAAGGGGTGCCTGGAAAAAAATAAATAAATAAAAAAAGAACAGCAAAAAAAAGTAATTCTTCCTTTGTGCTGCTGAAACTATTGCCCATTACTGTGATGTCTTCCTGTGTAGCCCTTGTGCTCTAATACCGTTGGGGGAGGAATGTTTTAAGAAAGTTATTACACCGTGAAACAGTAGACACCGCTTGCAATTTTGTGGAGAGTCCCCCCACTACACACACACAGTATATTGTGCTTCATAAGAGACCATTTGTGGAAGCTATACAGAGCTCAATCATCAGAAAGAGACACAAGTCTGCAGATAAATTGTGGAGAAATGTGAGGCTGCCTCAGGTGTCACCGAGCATCACTCTCTCACGTTTAAGGCACATTTATCCGTGCGCCCCCTCCAAAAAAGAACAAGGCGACATTTGAAGCCTTTATATTTCCAGGCCCAGAATAGTTCAGAGGCGTTTATCAATCGTCTCCGATCGGTGCACACCGGGACTGATGGAGGCCGAGTAGAATGGCTGCACTGTTCTTTGCTGCATGAGAGAGCAGCTCGATTTGCCACCAATCTCACTAGTCATGCTCTCGACTTGAATGATTGTGCTCCAGCAGTGAGGGAGGAAGTGAGGAATATCTCTGTTGAGTCACCTTTTATTATTAAAACAAAAATGCTGGGGCACCGACCACGTAGGTACATACCAGGACAAGGACAGTGCACTTTTAGCTGTAAGGGAGGGGTGTCCAAACTTGTTCCTCTGAAAAGTAGAAGCGTCTTTGATATCAATCAAGCAATCAATCAATGTTTATTCATATAGCCCTAAATCACAAGTGTCTCAAAGGGCTGCACAAGCCACAACGACATCCTCGGTTCAGATCCCACATCTTCACTTTTTGTTCATTCAAAAGGAAGCCAACTACCGTATTTTTCAGACTATAAGTCGCAGTTTTTTTCATAGTTTGGCCGGGGGTGCGACTTATACTCAGGAGCGACTTATGTGTGAAATGATTAACACATTAGCGTAAAATATCAAATAAAAGAAAGGAAAGGATTTTAAGTGCGCCTTATATTCCGAAAAATGTGGTACTATTCTTCTTACGAAATACTGGGGGGGGTATAGCTCGGTTGGTAGAGTGGCCGTGCCAGCAACTTGAGGGTTCCAGGTTCGATCCCCGCTTCCGCCATCATTTACTTGTAAATCTACATAAAAATGCACTTTGTAGAAAAACAAAAAAACAAAAACAAGAAGCATCTAACACTAGTCAAATTAGGACACGCCCCTTTTATATTTTTTTGTCCAAGGACTGTCGTTGAGTCCCTGGTCAAGACACTTTACCCACCTGCTCCCAGTGCCACCCACACTGGTTTAAATGTAACTTAGATATTGGGTTTCACTATGTAAAGTGCTTTGAGTCACCAGAGAAAAAGCGCTATATAAATATAACTCACAAATTGTCCCTTAATGCACAACCACCACCCTCGGTTATTGAGTCTTAGGAGCACCATCACCCTCCGTTCAAACTGTTGCTCACTTTGCACACGCTTAGAAAATGGGGGTAATTAAACCAGATCACCGGCGTGTGACATGCAGGCCTGAGCAAGTGCATGTGTTGAATGCCAGGAAGCACAGCCAAGTCCCAGAGGAAAGGTAAAGGTCCAAGTTGCACTTTAATGAACATCTACCCCCTAAAAAAAGGACTATACACTGCTCATTATGTCTTTTTATTTATATACTTTTTCAAATGTTCTTGTAATCAGACCATATTTTTGGTATATTAGATGGAATCTTTACCTGACATGTTTCGACTGTCATCTGCAGTCTTTCTCAGAAGGGTCACCTGACCACCTGACATTACAAGAACATTTGAAAAAGTATATATATATATATATATAAAAAGTAGGACTTTACACTATTTGCAGCCTTGCACCTTCACACACACCCTCCTCCTCCAACAGCCTTGCCCCATGCTGTCTTCCATTTGACTCAGCAGCCAGGAAACAAGCCTTGCCACACCAAAGGAGGGTTTTATATCACAGGTGGGGAGAAGAAAAAAAAATGTCAGCAAGGGACTAAAAAACTCATAACGTCCGTTTCCGTATTAAGCCCAGTCCACTGCTTGGCTGTTAGGCACTACTTTATGTATCTCTAGTGGAGCACTTCAATGCAGAGTTCATAGTTATTTTTTCCCCAAAATCAGATTAAAGTTTAGTTTTCAAGATTTTTAGCAGTAAATTACACATTTTTAAATAGTGTACCACGTATGTTTTTTCCAAAATAACTAAATAGCATCATGTTGCACATACCGTATTTTTCGGAGTATAAGTCGCTCCGGAGTATAAATCGCAGCGGCCGAAAATGCATAATAAAGAAGGAAAAAAACATATATAAGTCGCATTTTTTGGGGAAATGTATTTGATAAAATCCAACATCAAGAATAGACATTTGAAAGGCAATTTAAAATAAATAAAGAATAGTGAACAACAGGCTGAATAAGTGTACGTTATATGAGGCATAAATAACCAACTGAGAAGGTGCCTGGTATGTTAACGTAACATATTATGGTAAGAGTCATTCAAATAACTATAACATATAGAACATGCTATACCTTTACCAAACAATCTGTCACTCCTAATCGCTAAATCCCATGAAATCTTATACGTCTAGTCCCTTACGTGAATGAGATAAATAATATTATTTGATATTTTACGCTAATGTGTTAATCATTTCACACATAAGTCGCTCCTGAAAATAAGTCGCACCCCCGGCCAAACTATGAAAAAAACTGTGACTTATAGTCCGAAAAATACAGTACACATAACGTGAGTTTAAAGACATGCTATTTTAGGACTACTTTGGTCCTCAAACCTAGCTTAAGGTAATGTTGCTCTCGTGAGAGACAATAAAAAAAATAGTAATATACATTGTCAAATAGACATATTTTATTGTGTACAATGTAATTCCGTAATCAAAATAAATTTTTTTGGTGAAAAATGTCAGCACAAGGCATTAACAGGGTTGATTTTATTTTTACACTTAAAGTTCATGGTCAAATTTTACTTTATGTGCATCGGGGTACAAATAGAATTTTTTTGGAAACAAAAAATAATAAAGACAGCCACCATATGTTACCAGTCGTGGTTTAAAAGAACGTGTGTAAAAATAAGTATCTATATTTGTGACAACCAAAAGTGGAAATCTGTATAACTTGCTGTTCACTCTGAATTCAAATGAATAGCCTTCGTATGGCATCAACACAGAACCACAAAACCACACTCTGCATGCATGTGGCCTGTACGTGCGCACAAAATGAGTCTGTGTGAGAGGAGGCGTTTCAAAAGACCAATTAGATCGGAGTGGAGTAGCTCGGCTGTGTATTAAATGTCCACCCCTAAGTGCCGCATGTGTAGAGAAACAGAGTCTGCGCGTGAGCAAAATGAGTCTGCGTGCACGTGTAGAAGCTACGTGCACGCAAAGTGTACCCGCCATATGTTCATACTGTAGCTGTCAATAACGGCTGTCTTGTGCAAATGTGTATGGGTGTTGCGTGTTCGAAACGAAACCATTTCAAAACGGAGGGTACGGTTACTAAACTAAAAAAAAGTCTGCGGGCTATAGAGCGTTTTCTATTGGGGCTCCAGTACTCTGGAATGTCCTCCCGGTAACAGTTAGAGATGCTACCTCAGTAGAAGCATTTAAGTCCCATCTTAAAACTCATTTGTATACTCTAGCCTTTAAATAGACCCCCTTTTTAGACCAGTTGATCTGAGGGGGGCAGAGCAGAAAAGAGATGGCACAGATCATCATCTGTGCTAGCTGTTCAAAGTCGGGACCCGGGGTGGACCACTCATCTGTGCATGAGTTGGGGACGTCTCTGCGGTGCTGACCTGTGAGTCAGCAGCGTGTTGAGTGGAGACTCAACATGATCTCCTGCTGGCCCCTCTATGGACTGTACTCTCACTATTATGTTAGATCCTCTATGGACTGTACTCTCACTATTATGTTAGATCCACTATGGACTGGACTCTCACTATTATGTTAGATCCTCTATGGACTGTACTCTCACTATTATGTTAGATCCACTATGGACTGGACTCTCACTATTATGTTAGATCCACTATGGACTGGACTCTCACACTATTACGTTAGATTCACTATGGACTGGACTCTCACTATTATGTTAGATCCACTATGGACTGGACTCTCACTATTATGTTAGATCCACTATGGACTGGACTCTCACTATTATGTTAGATCCACTATGGACTGTACTCTCACTATTATGTTAGATCCACTATGGACTGTACTCTCACTATTATGTTAGATCCACTATGGACTGGACTCTCACACTATTATGTTAGATCCACTATGGACTGGACTCTCACTATTATGTTAGATCCACTATGGACTGGACTCTCACTATTATGTTAGATCCACTATGGACTGGACTCTCACACTATTATGTTAGATCCACTATGGACTGTACTCTCACTATTATGTTAGATCCACTATGGACTGTACTCTCACTATTATGTTAGATCCACTATGGACTGGACTCTCACTATTATGTTAGATCCACTATGGACTGGACTCTCACACTATTATGTTAGATCCACTATGGACTGGACTCTCACACTATTATGTTAGATCCACTATGGACTGTACTCTCACTATTATGTTAGATCCACTATGGACTGTACTCTCACTATTATGTTAGATCCACTATGGACTGGACTCTCACTATTATGTTAGATCCACTATGGACTGGACTCTCACACTATTATGTTAGATCCACTATGGACTGGACTCTCACACTATTATGTTAGATCCACTATGGTTTGGACTCTCACACAATTATGTTAGATCCACTATGGACTGATCCACTATGGGCTGGACTCTCACACTATTATGTTAGATCCACTATGGACTGGACTCTCACACTATTATGTTAGATCCACTATGGACTGGACTCTCACTATTATATTAGATCCACTATGGACTGGACTCTCACACTATTATGTTAGATCCACTATGGACTGGACTCTCACACTATTGTGTTAGATCCACTATGGACTGGACTCTCACACTATTATGTTAGATCCACTATGGACTGGACTCTCACACTATTATGTTAGATCCACTATGGACTGGACTCTCACACTATTATGTTAGATCCACTATGGACTGGACTCTCACACTATTGTGTTGGATCCACTATGGACTGGACTCTCACACTATTATGTTAGATCCACTATGGACTGGACTCTCACACTATTATGTTAGATCCACTATGGACTGGACTCTCACACTATTATGTTAGATCCACTATGGACTGGACTCTCACACTATTATGTTAGATCCACTATGGACTGGACTCTCACACTATTATGTTAGATCCACTATGGTTTGGACTCTCACACTATTATGTTAGATCCACTATGGACTGGACTCTCACACTATTATGTTAGATCCAATATGGACTGGACTCTCACACTATTATGTTAGATCCAATATGGACTGGACTCTCACACTATTATGTTAGATCCACTATGGACTGGACTCTCACACTATTATGTTAGATCCACTATGGACTGGACTCTCACACTATTATGTTAGATTCACTATGGACTGGACTCTCACACTATTATGTTAGATTCACTATGGACTGGACTCTCACACTATTATGTTAGATCCAATATGGACTGGACTCTCACACTATTATGTTAGATCCACTATGGACTGGACTCTCACACTATTATGTTAGATTCACTATGGACTGGACTCTCACACTATTATGTTAGATCCAATATGGACTGGACTCTCACACTATTATGTTAGATCCACTATGGACTGGACTCTCACACTATTATGTTAGATCCACTATGGACTGGACTCTCACACTATTGTGTTAGATCCACTATGGACTGGACTCTCACACTATTATGTTAGATCCACTATGGACTGGACTCCCACTATAGTGTTAGATCCACTATGGACTGGACTCACACACTATTAACTAGATCCACTCCACGTCCATTGCAACGGTCGCCCTGGGGCAGTAGTCCCCACATCTGCGACCGCAGATGTGGGGACTACTGCAAGGTTTCTCATTGTGTCCCATTGGGTTGAGTTTTTTCTTGCCCTGATGAGGGATCTGAGCCGAGGATGTCATTGTGGCTTGTGCAGCCCTTTGAGACACTCGTGATTTAGGGCTATATAAATAAACGTCCACTCTTCCAAACACTGCTTTTGTAAGATAATGTTATCCTTTTTTGTTGTGTTGCTGACATGGTGGTACCAGGAAAAGTGCAGGTTAATTATAACCTGCAGCTATTTCGACTGCGAGCGACCTCTATCTAGGCAGTGGTTGTCCAGTGCAAACTTTTAAAGGCCTACTGAAAGCCACTACTAGCGACCACGCAGTCTGATAGTTTATATATCAATGATGAAATCTTAACATTGCAACACATGCCAATACGGCCGGGTTAACTTATAAAGTGCAATTTTAAATTTCCCGCTAAACTTCCGGTTGAAAACTCCTTTGGATGATGACGTATGCGCGTGACGTAGCCAGTGAAACAGAGGTATGGCTCCCCCATTGAAGCCAATACGAAATAGCTCTGTTTTCATCTCATATTTCCACAGTATTCTGGACATCTGTGTTGGTGAATCTGTTGCAATTTGTTCATTGCATTATGGAGAAAGAAGCTGAGCAAGCAAAGAAGAAAGTTGTCGGTGTGAAGCGTAGTATTTTGCGAGGGAAGTCAGCAACACAACACAGCCGGCGTTTCATTGTTTACATTCCCGAAAGATGCAGTCAAGATCGAAGAACTCGGACAACAGACACTCTTACCAGGAGGACTTTGACTTCGATACACAGACGCCTGTAGAGAACTGGGACAACACAGACCCTTACCAGGATTACTTTGATTTGGATACACAGACGCAGACGTGCTACCGTGAGTATGCAGCTGCGCTTCCAAACATTTGATTACTTGCCCGTACGCGTGTGTCACGTACGTAACTTTGGTTAAATATATAAGCTGTATGAACCTTGGGTTAGGTGAACGGTCCTTTGGGCTGAGTGATTGTGTGTGTTGTGCAGGTGTTTGAATTGTATTGGCGGGTTATATGGACGGGAGCTAGGAGCTAACACAACAAACACCTAGGTGTTTTTTATGCGGGATTCATTTGTGGCATATTAAATATAAGCCTGGTTGTGTTGTGGCTAATAGAGTATATATATGTCTTGTGTTTATTTACTGTTGTAGTCATTCCCAGCTGAAT
>NC_084740.1:6037252-6047252 GCF_033978785.1 Entelurus aequoreus
TATAAAACAACATAGTCTTAATCTCTGCAACACACATATTATTTTAATAGCAGAATGACTGTAAAATGAGGCTGGAACTTATCAAGACCAGTGGATTTATCTTCACATTTTAGAGTCAATAATTGAACCCTAAAGATTAATTAAATGAACGATAAGTCTGTTTTTTTATTAGTCCACATGTCAATATGAGAAAACTGCTCCCTAAGAATAAAATGAACTTGTTGCACTTATGCGACTCTGCGCTGTGGTATAGACGACTCAAGTGAATTGCATACCAAATTAATGGAGGGTGTTTGTGCTTTTTGAGGGGTGAATCGATCCACTTCAGTGAGTGACCCATAGGCAGAGGTGGGTAGTAACACGCTACATTTACTTAAGTAACCTTTTGCACAACACCAAGGCCGCGACAGGCTTACACACAAAAAATATACGCGAATCCCTTTGGGGTGATGGACGGCTGGGCAGCGCCTGAAGTGCTGCAGCCCGCCACCGTGGCCCCCACTCCCTCCCCTCTGTTGCTAGTCTCGAGATGTTGTAATATGTACACGTGCCTTTGCTATGGAGGTTTTTTTTCCCTTAGGAGCCCAGCTAAGATTGTATTTTTTTACTCATCCTTCCCCAGCGTTTACCTTTTTTCCCATCTGTTCTGTAACCCTGTACACTGTTTGTTTGTCTCATCTTGAACGGGTTTGTGCTGAAAACAAAGTTTTGTTGTACTTGTGCAATGACAATAAAGACCTACCTACCGACCTACCTAAAATTGTACTTGTCAGAGTAAGTTCAACCTCTTAAGGCCCAAGTTGTTTGTTTACATGCTTTTTTTAATTTCTCTTTGCTATTTGGGCTTATTGGACCCTAATTAGAATAAAAACTAAAAATCATCTTTATATATGATGTACTTAGTCCATAAGTACACAAACGTGTACTTCATGTGTAGTGACATGCTAATTTTTATTTTTTTACACCTTTTTTTTTCTTCAAATTTCATTGTATGTTTATACTCTTTTGACACCACCAGATGGCAGTATAAGTGTCCACATAAGTGGCCATAAGACCCCAATTGAGTAGTGTACACAAATTTGGAAATAAGAGCTAAAAGGTGCTGTCCACGCATGTGGCCACTAAGCCTTTAGAGGTTTTAATGTAACATAGTTTTTACTTTTACTTGAGTATTTTTGTGTTACTTTTACTCCGTTACATTGAGTTTCATTCCGACCGTTACATTTATTTACGTCATAATTATTTATAATCTATTCATTTAGACTTGCAAAGACGACTTCGTTGTCAGCGAGCCTTCTTCTGGCAAGCACGGTCACACCACTGTGTTTTTCCAATCCAACGTAAGATCACGGCGGGGATCCAATCAGAACTAGAACTATTAAGACATAGTGTTTGGTAATGGGTAGGGATGTAACATAATAATGATGACGGCGGCAAAACTCCTCACAGTTAATATTACCCTTTTAAATTTAAATAATCAACAAACTGACATTGATAACTGCACTTTGATTGGTGCCAGTTTGCTAGCTTAACGCTAACATTAAAACAAGACATTCCGAGACTAGCAACAGAGGGGAGGGAGTGGGGGCCACGGTGGCAGGGTGCAGCTCTTAATGGTGAAATACCTATTAAAAACACATACCCCAGTCTAAACTTATATAAACACATTACTGTTTGAGCAACTAAGTTATTAAGTTGTCCCACCGTGAACCTACACGCTGTGCTCTCTTAGAACAGAATTATGAAGATCCTCGGCAGAAGTGATGTATAAATAGAATAGATTACATTTTTTTTTACACACTTTTCATTTAAATAAATATTGAAGTGCTACAGCACAACCTGGCATAACTTTTAGAGATGTCCGATAATATCGGACTGACGATTTTTCCGGCCGATAAATGATAACTCTGATAAATTTAGTCACGACAACTGTGATATGAAATTCTTATATCGTTACAGCCCTAATTTTTTGTTACACACATCATTTCAATATGTCTTCAACGCCTGGAAGAACAAGAAGACTTATGGAGAAATGTTACCCTTGCAACGGTAACAAACAAGATACATTGTAAACCCAATGGCTAATTTTCTTTGGTAAAAATACAACCAACTTGAAGAGCCATCTGCAGGCTAATCTCAGGACATCGACGCAATAGTGAGTAGGCCTAAACTAATACGCGGAGTATTACAACTACCATAGTCAGACGTACTGTGCTTCAACATACGGGTATTATTATGGTGCGTGTATAAGATCTCCAAAATGGCACCTATTGGGAGACATCTGGCTTTTTTCCCCGACCTATTAGATACTTTATCTTATGCCTTCTGATCTCTCTCTCTCTCTCTCTCTCTCTCTCTCTCTCTCTCTCTCTCTCTCTCTCTCTCTCTCTCTCTCTCTCTCCACTACTTGCTGTACATATCCTACCAAGTCAGACCTACACTCTCTCTCTCTCTCTCTCTCTCTCTCTCCTCTCTCTCTCTCTCTCTCTCTCTCTCTCTCTCTCTCTCTCTCTCTCTCTCTCTCTCTCTCTCTCTCTCTCTCTCTCTCTCTCTCTCTCCTCTCTCTCTCTCTCTCTCTCTCCTCTCTCTCTCTCTCTCTCTCTCTCTCTCTCTCTCTCTCTCTCTCTCCTCCTCTCTCTCTCTCTCTCTCACTACTTGCTGTACATATCCTACCAAGTCAGACCTACACTGTTCCAATATCCATTTCTCTGTTCTCAATTGTTGATGACTGATGATAACCACCAAACCATGCATACAACATGATACATCACACATGCATGCATACAACATGATACATCACACATGCATGCATACAACATGATACATCACACATGCATGCATACAACATGATACATCACACATGCATGCACACAACATGATACATCACACATGCATGCATACAACATGATACATCACACATGCATGCATACAACATGATACATCACACATGCATGCATACAACATGATACATCACACATGCATGCATACAACATGATACATCACACATGCATGCATACAACATGATACATCACACATGCATGCATACAACATGATACATCACACATGCATGCACACAACATGATACATCACACATGCATGCATACAACATGATACATCACACATGCATGCATACAACATGATACATCACACATGCATGCATACAACATGATACATCACACATGCATGCATACAACATGATACATCACACATGCATGCATACAACATGATACATCACACATGCACACATACAACATGACACATCACACATGCATGCATACAACATGACACATCACACATGCATGCATACAACATGATGCATCACACATGCATGCATACAACATGATACATCACACATGCATGCATACAACATGATACATCACACATGCATGAATACAACATGATACATCACACATGCATGCATACAACATGATACATCACACATGCATACATACAACATGATACATCACACATGCATGCATGCAACATGATACATCACACATGCATGCATGCAACATGATACATCACACATGCATGCATGCAACATGATACATCACACATGCATGCATGCAACATGATACATCACACATGCATGCATGCAACATGATACATCACACTTGTTTTCCAGTTGTTCTATTCAACATGTTGGAAAAGGAGTAGGAAGAAGCAGAGCTTATTTAATCCTACCCCTTTTCCTTTACATAGCAGTTGCTAAAACTTTTGTTCACTTCCTGTTCTCAATTTATTCACAAAATACTCCATAGGCAATAACAATAAAAATAAATAAATAATAATTGGTGAAGTAAGTTATATTTCATATGGTGAGATGAGTAAGATTACCTAGAAAATTAATGAATGGATGAGATAAATTCAGAATGTTTCTTCTTCTTTGTACTTTGTAAACACTTTAAGTTTAAAGGGCTTCTTGAAGTGGATCATATTAGTACATTGTTTGATTACTTTTGGAGATGTCCGATAATATCGGACTGCCGATTTTTTCGGCCGATAAATTCTTCCGGAAATTATCGGTATCGGTTTCAAAAAGTAAAATGCATGACTTTTTAAAACGCCGCTGTGTACACGGACGTAGGGAGAAGTACAGAGCGCCAATAAACCTTAAAGGCACTGCCTTTGCGTGCCGGCCCAATCACATAATATCTACGGCTTTTCACACACACAAGTGAATGCAAGGCATACTTGGTCAACAGCCATACAGGTCACACTGACGGTAGGCGTATAAACAACTTTAACACTGTTACAAATATGCGCCACACTGTGAACCCACACCAAACAAGAATGACAAACACATTTCGGGAGAACACAACATAAACACAACATAAACACAACAGAACAAATACCCAGAACCCCTTGCAGCACTAACTCTTCCGGGACGCTACAATATACACCCCCCGTAACCCCCTACCCCAAATCCCCGCCCACCTCAACCTCCTCTTGCTCTCTCAGGGAGAGCATGTCCCAAATTCCAAGCTGCTGTTTTGAGGCATGTTAAAAAAAAGAATGCACTTTGTGACTTCAATAATAAATATGGCAGTGCCATGTTGGCATTTTTTTCCATAACTTGAGTTGATTTATTTAGTAAAACCTTGTTACATTGTTTAATGCATCCAGCGGGGCATCACAACAAAATTAGGCATAATAATGTGTTCATTCCACGACTGTATATATCGGTATCGTTGATATCGGAATCGGTAATTAAGAGTTGGACAATATCGGAATATTGGATAGCCATTATCGGACATCTCTAATTACTTTGCTTAATCCATTCCATCATTTTATTCCACACACAGATATACTGAAGGTCTTAAGTGTTGTACGTGCGTACAAGTGTTTTAAATTACATGTTTCTCTAAGATTATATTTCTCCTCTTTTGTTGAGAAGAATTGTTGTATATTCTTGGGTAGCAAGATGCTAGTTTGCTTTGTGTATAATTTTAGCTGTTTGCAAATTCACTATGTCGTGGAATTTCAGTATGTTTGCTTCAATAAATAAATGGTTTGAATGTTCTCTATATCCAACATGATGTATTATTCTAACTGATCTTTTTTGTAACACCGTTAATGAATGAAGTGTACTTTTGTAGTTATTTCCCCATATTTGTGCCATCTGTTATATTGCAGTCATCCGTTGTTTTTTGAGTGCCATTTTTCCCAACAACAATTTTCCTTTGTGTTTTGTACCAAACTCCATTTTGGAAATACAAGCAACAACGAGTCCATGATTATCCTTGGTCAGGGTTCATCTTGTCACATTAAACCTCAAAATAACATCTCATCCTGTTTGTTTTTAACGTTTTTTGTTTTTTTTCTATTCACAGAACACTTGCGCCAAACCCACAATGGGTGTAATTACATGCTTATAATTGATAGGGCAAATCCTTCAACTGGCTCTCAATGGACTTCCACGTAACCCGCAGTGGCGTGACAATGAAGCGTCACTGCAGAATTAACTCCCGCCATGTCAATACTCATTTGGCGGCGCAGATTTGAAAACATCCATGTCTTTTGTATTTGTTCCAAAAGCAAAGAAAGCAAGGAGATGAGGTGAGAGCATAAATGGGCACCTTGGAGCAAATAATTTGCTGTGTTGTACTAACCCGTCGTCACCAATATTGAGCTCTATTGGACTTTCATTGCCACTGGATGGTCTGCTAAATAGATTTCCAGCAATCTTTGTAAAAACCCAAAGAATAATTTGACAAAGCACAAATGGCGCCGTGACTGTTGAGATTTAAGAGAGGAGGAAAGTGAAGGTCTGACTGAAATAAATAAAATGGCGAATGAATGGAATTCAGATCTGCGAACCCGACTTTATTCAGGGTTCTTTTCGGGTGCTTAAAAACCTTGAAAATGCTTGGATTTTAATGTGTTTTCAAGGTTTGAAAAATACTTGAATTTTGGGTGAAGTGCTTGTGAATGTTCATCATATTTCTCGGCAGTCTGACTTAATAGGCTAATTATAAAATGGGAAAAAAAAGTTTTCTTAAAAATGAAAGCTACATGCTTGATCAGTTGGCTTTGCACCAGCCAGAGCTCTGTGTCGCCCCCAAGAGGACAGTGGGTGCATCGGTCCATCATAGGTTGTCGTTTTAATGAACATTGGATGGAAAAAGACAAATACAAACTTTGGATAAAACGTGGACCAAATCCATGTGTAGCGTGCTGCAAAGTATGCAAAAAGGACATCCAACATGGTTCGATGTATTTTTTGCTCCATTAGTTTGGTTGTCTACTTAACTTGTCCGACTACCTCAGTTAAAGGCCTACTGAAATGAATTGTTTTTATTTAAACGGGGATAGCAGATCCATTCTATGTGTCATACTTGATCATTTCGCGATATTTCCATATTTTTGCTGAAAGGATTTAGTAGAGAACATCGACGATAAAGTTCGCAACTTTTGGTCGCTAATAAAAAAAGCCTTGCCTGTACCGGAAGTAGCGTGACGTCACAGGTTGAAAGGCTCCTCACATTTCCCCATTGTTTACACCAGCAGCGAGAGCGATTCGGACCGAGAAAGCGACGATTTCCCCATTAATTTGAGCCAGGATGAAAGATTCGTGGATGAGGAACGTGAGAGTGAAGGACTAGAGTGCAGTGCAGGACGCATCTTTTTTCGCTCTGACCGTAACTTAGGTACAAGCTGGCTCATTGGATTCCACACTCTCTCCTTTTTCTATTGTGGATCACGGATTTGTATTTTAAACCACCTCGGATACTATATCCTCTTGAAAATGAGAGTCGAGAACGCGAAATGGACATTCACAGTGACTTTTATCTCCACGACAATACATCGGCGAAGCACTTTAGCTACGGAGCTAACGTGATAGCATCTGGCTTAAATGCAGATAGAAACAAAAGAAATAAACCCCTGACTGGAAGGATAGACAGAAAATCAACAATACTATTAAACCATGGACATGTAACTACACGGTTAATGCTTTCCAGCCTGGCGAAGCTTAACAATGCTGTTGCTAACGACGCCATTGAAGCTAACTTAGCAACGGGACCTCACAGAGCTATGCTAAAAACATTAGCGGTCGGCGGCTAGCGTCGGATAGCGCGTCTGCTATCCAAGTCAAAGTCCTCCTGGTTGTGTTGCTGCAGCCAGCCGCTAATACACCGATCCCACCTACAGCTTTCTTCTTTGCAGTCTTCATTGTTCATTAAACAAATTGTAAAAGATTCACCAACACAGATGTCCAGAATACTGTGGAATTTTGCGATGAAAACAGAGCTGTTTGTATTGGATCCAATGTGTCCGAATACTTCCGTTTCAACCATTGACGTCACGCGCATACGTCATCATACATAGACGTTTTCAACCGGAAGTTTCTTGGGAAATTTAAAATGTCACTTTATAAGTTAACCCGGCCGTATTGGCATGTGTTGCAATGTTAAGATTTCATCATTGATATATAAACTATCAGACTGCGTGGTCGCTAGTAGTGGCTTTCAGTAGGCCTTTAAAGCAAACAAGTTACACTTTGTCGTTTTGGTTAATCGCATTAAAATGGTTCATTATTGGACTCGTTTGTACTGTGAAGGTCATGTAATGCAGTGTTTATCAACCACTGTGCCGCGGAGATACAGTCTGGTGTTCCGTGGGAGATGATCTAATTTCACCTATTTGGGTTAAAAATATTTAAATAATAAATAAAAACATTTCATTTCAGTAGGCCTTTAAAGTCATATCCAACAATTGCGACAACAACGTTTTACTGTCAATATCGACTGCTGAGTTTCATTTTTTAATGATTTCTGCTGGTGGTGTGCCTCTGGATTTTTTCAACACAAAAAATGTGCCTCGGCTCAAAAAAGGTTGAAAAACACTGATGTAGTGTATAATGTGTAACCTTTTGCACAACTTAGAGCTGAATTAATATGAATGATTTTGTAGTTTTCACACAACATGGTTGAATGCATTTCTTGCTCTATTATTTTCGTTGTAAAGTTAACTTTTGTCTTTTTGTTAATTTGTTATCACAGCCACAGTTATAAGGCTTAATGAAAGGTGACTGAGGTGTTGTGAAACAAACAAAATATTTTCCTTTAACTGATTATCCTTATATTAATGTGGAACAGTTTTGTTAATAAATGAGTGAAATTGACATTTTGTATTTATATCACATTATGCAGTTTAAATACGGTGTTAATCCAATTACTGAGTGCTGTAAGTAACAAAAAGAAGAAGAAATGTGAAAAACAACACAAACGGAGACACGTTTGCAAACACCAATGACATTGAATAGTCACACTGCTTCATTTTCTATGCCCCATTCAGTTAATGATAACTGCTGGTTCAATGTTAGGCTTAGGTTTTAGCAGATGTTCCGTATTTTTCCTACAGACAGCATTTGGTGACCTCAAACAACAAGGCTATGGATTGATTCACACGAGTTTTCACCTTTTGAAGGGTACTGGAAAACCTGGAAAATTGATCTTGAAAGTCCTTAAAAAAGTGCTTGAATTTGGCCATGGAAAAGGTGTACGAACCCTGTTATCGTGCCTCTTTTGGACAAAAGCATGCATGATTTCCATGTTTATGCTACAGGATCAAGGATAAGATGTAGATTTTTCCCCATCCAAACACAATACAACTTAAAAAAGTGGACACAGTAATTATTACCAATTATTCAAGAGAAAATAATATTACAAGAATGAAATCTCACTGCAAAAACTGAAATATAAGTAATATTAAATATCTCAAATAAGGGTGACATTTGCTTATTTTCTGTCTGATAAGATCATTCTTCTCACTAAACAGATTTTATGTTAGAGTGTTTTACTTGTTTTAAGTAAATGATCTCAGTAAGATATTACAGCTTGTTGCTGAGATGTTATGACCTATATTGAGTAAAACATGCTTGAAACTAGAATATCAACTGTTGTGTCATCAACACTCACAAGTATAAAACTACTTTTTTAAAGTAATAACTTCTTATTTCAAGCATGTAAAAAAAAAAAATCATGACTTTGACACAATTGTGTCTCATAATTAAAACAGATGACAGCCAAATGGACTTTACTGTTTTATTTTCAATGAAACAATAGAAAATACGTACTCATATAGTAGTACAGTTGTTATTAGTGAGAATATACTAATTTTAAGTAGGGATGTCCGATAATGGCTTTTTTGCCGATATCCGATATTCCGAAATTGTCCAACTCTTATTTACCGAAACCGATATCAACCGATACCGATACATACAGTCGTGGAATTAACACATTATTATGCCTAATTTGGACAACCAGGTATGGTGAAGATAAGGTCCTTTCTAAAAAAAAATAATAAAATAAAATAAGATAAATAAATTAAAAACATTTTCTTGAATACAAAAGAAAGTAAAACAATATAAAAACAGTTACATAGAAACTAGTAATTAATGAAAATGAGTAAAATTAACTGTTAAAGGTTAGTACTATTAGTGGACCAGCAGCACGCACAATCATGTGTGCTTACGGACTGTATCCCTTCCAGACTGTATTGATATATATTGATATATAATGTAGGAACCAGAATATTAATAACAAAGAAACAACCCTTTTGTGTGAATGATTGTAAATAAAGGAAGGAGGGAGGTTTGTTGGGTTGGTGCACTAATTGTAAGTGTATCTTGTGTCTTTTATGTTGATTTAATAAATACATTTAAAAAAACCAAAAAAAAACGATACCGATAATTTCCGATATTACATTTTAAAGCATTTATCGGCCGATAATATCTCTAATTTTAAGGTATTTTTGGGTTTATTGAGGTTAGCTAATTTTACTTGTTTTGGAAAGTCTTGACAAGCCAAATGTTCTTGTTCTATTGGCAGATAATTTTGCTTAGTTCAAATAAAATACCCCTCATTTTTGTATTTTTTTTCTTGTTTTTGAACACTGACTTCTTGCAGTGCTGATAGTGGGCTGGCATTACCAACCCGCTCACTGGGGACTAATTAAAAAAAAAAAATCACTTGCTCTCACACCTAAACTACAGCGT
>NC_084740.1:6052252-6057252 GCF_033978785.1 Entelurus aequoreus
AAATAGTATTAGAACGGGTTACAAAAGCTCCTAATTTAGCTGCTGGCATATGTGGTGAATTATTAGTACGTCATTTACATCTGTAATATTTTCTCAAAATTATTGTTTTGAGAAAAACAATAATTTTGTTGTTATTTTCCGTGGCCAAATTCAAGCACTTTTTAAGGACTTTCAAGATCAATTTCCCAGTTTTTCCAGTACCCTTCAAAAGGCGAAAACCCGTGTGAATCAATCCATAGCCTTGTTGTTTGAGGTCACCAAATGCTGCCTGTAGGAAAAATACGGAACATCTGCTAAAACCCAAGCCTAACATTGAACCAGCAGTTATTATTAACTGAATGGGGCATAGAAAATGAAGCAGTGTGACTATTCAATGTCATTGGTGTTTGCAAACGTGTCTCCGTTTGTGTTGTTTTTCAAATTTCTTCTTCTTTTTCTTACTTACAGAACTCAATGACATCGAACAGCACGGATTGATTCACACCGTATTTGTGCTTGTAAACTGCATAAAGTGATATAAATGTCAATTTCACTCATTTATTAACAAAACTGTTCCACATTAATAATAATGATAATAAATTAAAGGAAAATATTTAGGTTTTTTCACAACACCTCAGTCACCTTTCATTAAGCACATCTAGCCTTATAACTGTGGCTGTGATAACAAAATCAATTTTTAGTTGAGGGAAGTTCTTAACATTATAATTTATCATTGACAAACGCTGGCTATTTTCCTTTCATAGCTCGTAATGACTGTCAGTAATTAACATGTCATCTAGCGCTGATCTCACAGTTTAGGTCTAGCATGTACCAAAAAGGTTAGAAAACAAAACTTTAGCTCACGTTAGTTAACTTGTAGGGCTAGTAATCTCTGTGGCTTACCTTTCCTAAGGACTCGAGAGAGCCGACTTTCCCATTGCGAAAAGCTGGATTTCCTTTTTGCATACTACCCATGGATTTGGTCCACGTTTTATCCAAAGTTTGTATTTGTCATTTTCCATCCAATGTTCATTAAAACGACAACCTCCTCTTGGGGGCGACACAGAGGCGTCTATACATGACAACAACCTAACGTAAGGGCTCGTGCAAAGCCAACAGATCAAGCGTGTAGCTTTCATTTTTAAGGAAACGTATTTAATTTTTTTCCGTTTTATAATTAGCCTATTGAGTCAGACTGCCGAGAAATACGATGAACATTTCCAAGCATTTCCAAGCACTTCACCCAAAATTCAAGCATTTTTCAAACCTTGAAAACGCAACATTAAAATCCAAGCATTTTCAAGGTTTTTAAGCACCCGTACGAACCCTGTATACTGTACTTGCTAATTTACTGTTAATAGCTGGTTACTTTCTGTTCTATTCATGTTTGTATTTGCACTTCTGTTCAAATGTAATAACATTTATTCTTCTGTTTTTTGTTTTCATTAGTTGTCGGTGATACCGCAAACACAGGCGAGCCATCCAATACTGAGTAGTATTGGTCAGACCAGTGTTGGTACTGATACTTCCAAATTTCAAGATCATTGAATTATTACACTTTTGACCACACTTATAATTAGACAAAAACACAGGATGGCTTTGTAACAATATTTGCTACTATAATTAAAATAGTTTGTTTTTTGCTCTTAAAGCCAACCCTAACCATTTTTGTATTGTTTACAGTTTCACAAATTCCTCAGTAAATTTACCAATTCCTCAGTAAATTTACCAAAACGTCACTGTGGAGCAGAGCTGGGCAAATATTTTGACTCGGGGTCCACAATGAGAGAAAAAAATGTGTCTGGGGGGCCAATGTGTATGTGTGTATAAATTATATATACACATTTAGCTGTAAAAACCTGCTGTACAGTATGTGTGTTTGGGTCCCTTTTTTTCAGGAACACTAATACCAAAAGTCACAATGTCCGATAGAAGTCTAAAAACGTTACGTCAAATCATCTCAAAAAAACGGAATGGAATTTTACGTTTTTTTTTACTGAATGACACCCAAAATATTCACTGAAATAAAGAAAGTGGGATCTACAATATTAACTATAAACAATAAAACACTGAATATTAACAACATTGCCCCTCTTTTACTTCTCAGACCAGCTCCTCGATAGACATCTTTTACAATCAAGCAAAACTACAAAAATGTAACAACAGAATGTAACTACTAAATTATATATACACATTTAGCTGTAAAAACCTGCTGTACAGTATGTGTGTTTGGGTCCCTTTTTTTCAGGAACACTAATACCAAAAGTCACAATGACCAATAGAATTCTAAAAAAGTTATGACAGACCGTCTCAAAAAAACGGAATGGAATTTTACGTTTTTTTTTTACTGAATGACACCCAAAATATTCACTGAAATAAAGAAAGTGGGATCTACAATATTAACTATAAACAATAAAACACTGAATATTAACAACATTGCCCCTCTTTTACTTCTCAGACCAGCTCCTCGATATACATATTTTACAATCAAGCAAAACTACACAAATTTAACAACAGAATGTAACTACTGAATGATATATACACATTTAGCTGTAAAAACCTGCTGTACAGTATGTGTGTTTGGGTCCCTTTTTTTCAGAAACACTAATACCAAAAGTCACAATGTCCGATAGAATTCTAAAAAAGTTATGACAGACCGTCTCAAAAAAACGGAATGGAATTTTACGTTTTTTTTTACTGAATGGCACACCCAAAATGTTCATTGAAATAAAGAAAGTGGGATTTACAATATTAACTATAAACAATAAAACACTGAATATTAACAACATTGCCCCTCTTTTACTTCTCAGACCAGCTCCTCGATAGACATCTTTTACAATCAAGCAAAACTACAAAAATGTAACAACAGAATGTAACTACTAAATGATATATACACATTTAGCTGTAAAAACCTGCTGTACAGTATGTGTGTTTGGGTCCCTTTTTTTCCCCAGGAACACTAATACCAAAAGTCACAATGTCCGATAGAATTCTACAAAAGTTATGACAGACCACCTCAAAAAAATGTAATGGAATTTAAAATTTTTTTACTGAATGGGACACCCAAAATGTTCATTGAAATAGAGAAAGTGGGATTTACAATATTAACTATGAACAATAAAACACTGAATATTGACAACATAAGAACATTGCTCCTCTTTTACTTCTCAGACCAAATCTTTTACAATGAAGCAAAAGAACAAAAATGTAACAAACAGCAAAATATGAAAGCAAAGGGGAATAAACACCTACAATATGATATATTATCACTTTTATGCAGAAATGTATTGTAAAAAGTTGCTTCCGCATCTGTTTCTGACACATGCGTTTCGGGCTGGCTGCTCTGAAAACAAACCCCGCCCACTCTGCTTTGTTCCATTATGATTACCGTAATAACTCCTATAACACCCAAAAGTGCAGATTCCAACCTTTGAAACTTGACTACTGTGTGGAACAATTTGCCTTGTGGATCAATAACGTTTGTCTAAGTGTAAGTCTACTATGTAAATAAACATTTACAGAATATAACTGTGTAAATATATCATCTGCGGCTTATAGTCGGGTGTTGCTAATATAATACATTTCTTCACAAATTTAGTGGGTGTGGCTTATATCCCAGTGCGCGCTCTAGTCCGGATAAACTATATTTTGAATAGTTTTAAATTATGTTAGATTTATATTTAATAAATTAATGACTCAATGGAGATCTGTTTATATTTTATTTTTATTTTTTGGGGCGGGGGGCATGATAGGAGCTGTTGAAAGTAGTGTTTTACCTCTATAAATCAGAGTTACGCAACATGTAAATGACTGCCTGAACAATGATTATTACTCTGTCTCTCTGTGTTGGCAATGCGATGACCTGGCGACTTGTCCAGGGGGTACACCCTGCCTTCTGCCCGAGTGCAGCTGGTATAGGCTCCAGCCCCCGACCTCCGCCAGACCCACCAAATGGATGGAATATTACTGTCAGACCAGTAGCAGCTGCTGGTCTTTCAAGTAGGAGAAGATCCATTTTAGCAACTCGCTAAAACATGAGTACAGTCTACAGCAGGGGTCACCAACCTTTTTGAAACCAAGAGCTACTTCTTGGGTAGTGATTAATGCGAAGGGCTACCGGTTTGATACACACTTCAATAAATTGCCAGAAATAGCCAATTTGCTCAATTTACCTTTAACTCTATGTTATTATTAATAATTAATGATATTTACACTTAATTGAACGGTTTAAAAGAGGAGAAAACACGAAAAAAATGACAATTAAATTTTGAAACATAGTTTATCTTCAATTTCGACTCTTTAAAATTCAAAATTCAACCGAAAAAAAGAAGAGAAAAACTAGTTAATTCGAATCTTTTTGAAAAAATAAAAAAAAGAATTTATGGAACATCATTAGTAATTTTTCCTGATTAAGATTAATTTTAGAATTTTGATGACATGTTTTAAATAGGTTAAAATCCAATCTGCACTTTGTTAGAATATATAACAAATTGGACCAAGCTATATTTATAACAAAGACAAATCATTATTTCTTCCAGAACACAATTTTTTTTTTAAATTCAAAAGACCTTGAAATAAGATTTAAATGTGATTCTACAGATTTTCTAGATTTGCCAGAATAAATGTTTTGAATTTTAATCATAATAAGTTTGAAGAAATATTTCACAAATATTCTTCGTCAAAAAAACAGAAGCTAAAATGAAGAATTCAATTAAAATGTATTTATTATTCTTTACAATAAAAACAATAAATGTACTTGAACATTGATTTAAATTGTCAGGAAAGAAGAGGAAGGAATTTAAAAGGTAAAAAGGTATATGTGTTTAAAAATCCTAAAATCATTTTTAAGGTTGTATTTTTTTCTCTAAATTTGTCTTTCTGAAAGTTATAAGAAGCAAAGTAAAAAAAATAATGAATTTATTTAAACAAGTGAAGACCAAGTCTTTAAAATATTTTCTTGGATTTTCTAATTCTATTTGAGTTTTGTCTCTCTTAGAATTAAAAATGTCGGGCAAAGCGAG
>NC_084740.1:6062252-6207252 GCF_033978785.1 Entelurus aequoreus
GGTATATTAATAAAACATAGCTGCTTACTGTTCTTTTTAGCATACTGTACCGGTATTCAATAGCTTGGACCTTAAATCCTACTGAATAGCTCTTTATCTTTTTTCCTTTGTGCGATTGCAAACTACTGAAAGCAGCTTCCTCCATTTTGAAAATGAGGACAGGTAAAGCGTCACTCGTGACGTAACGAATTTGACCCGGCAGATGTTCTAGCCATATGCTAAATATTTTGCGAAACGAGTTTGACCCGGCGAAAATTATAGACATGCGATAATAAAATTAATATTTTGCGAAACGAATTTGATCCGGCGTTAATAATGAACCGGCGATAAGGCCAAGCATGCGTTAATTATTTTGAGAAACGAGTTTGACCCGGCAGTAATTCTAGACGTGCGAATACTATATTCCCTGCGCCAATTCAAGGAAATACGGTACAACATTTTTGTTGTTTAAATGTGCTATATAAATAAAGTGGATCGGATTGGATTGTAAAGAACATCATGTCATGGCTGTCTTTAATTTCCAATAATTTCTGCATCTCTTATTTTTTTGTGATAGAGTGATTGGAGCACATACTTGTTGGTCACAAAAAAAAACATTCATGAAGTTTGGTTCTTTTATGAATTTATTATGGGACTACTGAAAATGTGAGCAAATATGCTAGGTCAAAAGTATACATACAGCAATGTTAATATTTGCTTACATGTCCCTTGGCAAGTTTCACTGCAATAATGCACTTTTTCTTTTTTTTTGGGCCACACATGGCACACTGACAAAGCTTAACCTATTGTTACTATAACAATCTACAAGGTTAATATAGCTGGCTTCTCTTCCTTCCCCTCCATTTTTCTGCTTTCTTTTGTATCTGTAGTTATCATTACGTATATCAGTGACGTGCGGTGACTAGAGGCAGGTGAGGCAGGGCCTCACCTGCCATCATGGAAAGAAAAAAAATGTAAAAAGAAAAAAAAATAATTACATTGTTATATGTATCCAGTGATTATACTATAAAGTTATTTTCCATTGAACTTAACCAGTTTTAGATTATTTGTATTCAAAATCGCTGAATTTTCACATTTGCCGTTCAAATACTGAGAAGAGACGGTGCGGTGATCAGCAGCCAGTTGAGGCACTTGTGCCTCACCATGGATTACGCAATGACTCGGCTAACTGCTGGCCTGCTGTGCAGTGAGACCGTATTGCTATATGAATTATATTATACATTTCCATAGTTTAGTTAGCTGAGGTATATAATGTACAGTGTATTTTGTCAACAACTGTATGTCTGTAACGTATTTCTTGTGCTGAGCGATCATAAAACTGCTGCGAAGACGCACTGTGGGAGGCTCGCAGTAACCCCGCCTCCTTGTGCCAAGCACCCCCGCCGCAGAATGCACCTCCCGACGGGAGCGCCACACCAACCAAAGCCCACACCCAAACCCTCCACGTGCAAGACCGAATCCACCCCAAAAAAGTCACTTAACAAGAAGCCAAAAAGTGCAAAAACAACAATGCTCGCGCCGGAGGAGCCGTGAACAGGGACACAACATTAGGTACACCTGCAGACTGCAGCACAGATTTTATAATTAATTCATTCACAACTCCTCCAACACGAACACCACTGTTCCCGCACTTATAAATAAAGGTAAGACCATAATAACCTTTTTTTTAATTAAATGTGCTTTTTTGAGTGCTACAGTTTGTATGTGTAAAGTTAAAGTTAAGTTAAAGTACCAATGATTGTCACACACACACTAGGTGTGGTGAAATTTGTCCTCTGCATTTGACCCATCCCCTTGTTCACCCCCTGGGAGGTGAGGGGAGCAGTGGGCAGCAGCGGCGCCGCGCCCGGGAATAATTTTTGGTGATTTAACCCCCAATTCCAACCCTTGATGCTGAGTGCCAAGCAGGGAAGAATGCTGTTATGAGCTTTTAAACATAACCCGTTAACTGCTGCCAATCAAATGGTGAATAAGACTCTTTAGGGTTCATATGTTTGTAAATCTGACTGTGATGAAGTCAGTGCCTCACCAGTCATGAACCTCACCGCACGTCACTGACGTATATGTATTGTTGCATTTGAACAACTGTATTTTTGATAACAGAGGTAAATTATTGATATTATTCATGATCAATAGTGCTACTTCTATTGGTATTTGTATTGCTCCATTTGTAGTGTAATAATGCTCATTGTCAGTTCTGTATTATTATTTATTTCACTAACTGCTTCTTTGCTATCACTTTTACCATCATATTTCTACATATCCTATTTGCTGATGTTGCTCTGTTGTTGTTGTTATTGTTGTTGCTCTGTCTTATCCCCCTTTTGTCCCCACAATTCCCCCCTCTGTCTTCCTTTTTTTCTCTTTCTATCCCCTCCTGCTCCGGCCCGGCTGCACCAAATGATAATATAAATACATTTAAATAAAGTCAAATACAAATAAGGCAACAAGAGAAGTATCCCACACTTCTCTTTTGTAAAGTAAATGTGTACAGCCGATATGGCATCTACATCAACTATATGATTTGCCTGAGAAGCTGGACAGGACAGAAAATAAATAAAATAAAAATAAGGCACTTTTGGTAGCCATCCACAAGCTTCTGCTTGAATTTTTGACCACTCCTCTTGACAAAATTGGTGCAGTTCAGCTAAACGTGTTGGTTTTCTGACATGGACTTGTTTCTTCAGCATTGTCCACACGTTTAAGTCAGGACTTTGGGAAGGCCATTCTAAAACCTTCATGCTAGCCTGATTTAGCCATTCCTTTACCACTTTTGACGTGTGTTTGGGGTCATTCCTAACTGCGCCCAAGACCCAACCTCCGTGCTGATGATTTTAGGTTGTCCTGAAGAATTTGGAGGTAATCCTCCTTTTTCATTTTCCCATTTAAAGCGCCAGTTCCATTGGCAGCTAAACAGGTCCAGAGCATAATACTACCACCATCATGCTTGACAGTAGGGATGGTGTTCCTGGGATTAAAGGCCAAATCAGGCTACAATTAAGGTTTTAGCATGGCCTTCCCAAAGTCCTGACTTAAACGTGTGGACAATGCTGAAGAAACAAGTCCATGTCAGAAAACCAACACATTTAGCTGAACTGCACCAATTTTGTCAAGAGGAGTGGTCAAAAATTCAAGCAGAAGCTTGTGGATGGCTAACAAAAGCGCCTTTTTGCAGTGAAACTTGCTGTATGTATACTTTTGACTCAGCACATTTGCTCACATTTTCAGTAGACCCATAATAAATTCATAAAAGAACCAAACTTCATGAATGTTTTTTGTGACCAACAAGTATGTGCTCCAATCACTCTATCACAAAAAAATAAGAGTTGTAGAAATGATTGGAAACTCAAGACAGCCATGACATGATGTTCTTTACAAGTGTATGTAAACTTTTGACCACGATGACTAGGTGGGTAAACTTGAATTGCATTACAGCTACAAAGGTGTTGCAGAGACAAACACATGAACAACAAACCATGCAAGACTGGATGCAAGAGTGTAAACAAGAAGTAGCTTTAGTGTATGAACAATCATACTAAAAACAACATGAAGCAAAGACCTTTGACATTTGCATTTTAACATATGGAAAATTTACTGTGAAATTAATTTCATCACAAATCATACTTTGTAGATATTTTGTGAAGAAACTAATTACTAGGTAGATACAACCTTTTCACTTCCGTTTCAATACTTATTTTCAAGCCTTAAGTGTTGGCCGATACCGATGTTAATCCCGATGCGATATCAGCAGGAATCACAGTACATAGTTGTATTATTTTGTAGTTTGGAATGTTAGAAAAAAGTAGGCTAGCGATGAAAAACACTAAGCTTATGGCAGATTTGTGCTTTTAAAGTGTAGTGTTGATTTGTGTTTTGGCGACACCACGCGGTCACAATATTTCATTACTTTAAGGACATGAGGCAGGAAGTTGACTGATAATTTAGTAGTGAATACTTTCTAAATACGATTCTACCTTGAAGAAGTTCAATTACGGACATTACGTACGTCGAGCTAGTGTGCTTAGCTGTTGCGTAGCTGCTGGCTCCTAGAACCCTATAGCGTACCATGTTTACCTTTTTTGACTAAAAAGTAGAGATGTCCGATATTATCGGCCGATAAATGCTTTAAAATGTAATATATCGGAAATTATCGGTATCGGTTTCAAAAAGTAAAATGTATGACTTTTTAAAAGGCCGCTGTGTACACGGACGTAGGGAGAAGTACAGAGCGCCAATAAACCTTAAAGGCACTGCCTTTGCGTGCCGGCCCAATCACATAATATCTACGGCTTTTCACACACACAAGTGAATGCAAGCCATACTTGGTCAACAGCCATACAGGTCACACTGAGGGTGACCGTATAAACAACTTTAACACTGTTACAAATATGCAACACACTGTGAACCCACACCAAACAAGAATGACAAACACATTTCGGGAGAACATCCGCACCGTAACACAACATAAACACAACAGAACTAATACCCAGAACCCCTTGCAGCACTAACTCTTCCGGGACGCTACAATATACACCCCCCCGCTACCCTGCCCCCCCCCAACCCCGCCCACCTCAACCTCCTCATGCTCTCTCAGGGAGAGCATGTCCCAAATTCCAAGCTGCTGTTTTGAGGCATGTTAAAAAAAAAAAAAGCACTTTGTGACTTCAATAATAAATATGGCAGTGCCATGTTGGCATTTTTTTCCATAACTTGAGTTGATTTATTTTGGAAAACCTTGTTACATTGTTTAATGCATCCAGCGGGGCATCACAACAAAATTAGGCATAATAATGTGTTGATTCCACGACTGTATATATCGGTATCGGTTGATATCGGAATCGGTAATTAAGAGTTGGACAATATCGGAATATCGGATATCGGCAAAAAAGCCATTATCGGACATCTCTACTAAAAAAGAAGAAAAGACCAACCATGTGTGCTTATTGGAGAACATTTAGATGTTAACGCCGATATTAATATCAGATTAGGACACTGTATTATATTACCCTATAAAAGTATTTTTTAAAGAAAAAAACTGTCTGAAAAAGATGTTCTTGTCTATTCAGAGTGCAATTACAGTATGTATATATGCATTTAATCAGTGCCAACAAATGACTTCTTCCTAAGGGAGTCAGAGCTTCTCTTCCTGTCACTCCCACATACCAGTTAAGGTCTCTTATAAAAGTTTCTCTTTTAATAAGGTTACTAAATTATATGGACGTGCACGTGACAGTACACCAGCGATGGACGTCTTTTTATTCACATTCACACGGTAATAAAGCTGTGCTTTCACTGCATACAGTACATGCTGTATTAATGCTAATTGTCTAGTGCAGGGGAGTCCAAACCTTTTTTTATATATGCATGTATTTTTATATATATAAATGCATGTATATACTTATGGAAATATAAGGTTCAAAGCAATGGCAAGTTGTTCTCCAGACAAGAAAATATTATTTTTCGCCCGTGAAAAGAGGGTACATCCCTGCAGCAAACGCCTGCTGTGCATGTCGTACAGAGGTGGGTGGTGCTTCACTTCTGTGTTCAGATTACAATTAAGAAGGAAGACTTTTTATTGCAAACAAGTCGATCCGACATCAAAACATGTTAAGACACTTTCTCAAAACAATTACACACTTTTCCGGCTTCAAAATAAAAGCGCTACACTATGCATCCGGTTTAACTACATTTAAGGTTTCTCCTTAATGTACGGCTTCATATTTTCATATTAATTAAAATAAATTAATATAATGTATTGTAGGGTCCAGGAAAAAACAAACAAAGTCTGACTATCTTTTCAGCTTTTATTGCCAATTTTATGATGACAACGGGCCCAATTCGGTGTGTAGAGCAGCCCAGTGCCGCTCACACTGGTGTACCGTATGAATGTGAATGTGGTGTTTGGAGGGGCCGTAGATGCAAAATTGGCAGCCACCCTCCTGTCAGTCTACACCAGGGCAACTGTGGCTTACCACTACCATAAATGGAGTGAATGTATGATGGGTTCTCAATTGTCTGTGAGCGCTTTGAGTGTTTAGTGTATATATTATATTTATATAGATGTATACACTTGTATATATGTATGTATATGTACGGTATATACATGTTTACTGTATGTATATTTATGTATGTATATACATATACACACACAATGTATAAAATGAAATACAAAACAAAATAAAAAAATAATAATACTAAAAATAATATATATATATATATATACACACACAGTTCTGACATTTGTGTAGTGACATAAATATTAGATATACAGGCTATTCCAGAAGTATTGGGCACATTTCAAGTCCTCACATCTGCTGAACTATGAATGGTAGTAAGATGAATCTGGTCCGATTTTAAAACTAAATTTATTAAGTTTTTTGTGATGCTTATCATTTTTTCATATTTTTTCAGATCCAGTAAGTTCACTGAACCAGAAAAAAGGTGTTATGCGTCCTTGAATTTGCAAAACACAATGCTGGAACGCGTTTGGCAAGAATTGGACAATCGGCTTGACGTGTGCCGTGTGACCAACGGCGCTCTCAGTGAAAATCTTTGAACATTCCATGAAAAACTTGAGATTGCAAGTTTTGAGACTATATCAGATGCATTTTTATATCCTGAATAGTTTGAGATGTTCAATGTCAAAATGTGCCCAAGACTTATGGAACACCCTGTATATGTAATGTAATCAGATTAAGAATCTCAATTAAATCAAATCAATCAATTACTTATAAAGCGCTATTCATACATAAAACAAATGCAACGTAAAGTGCTCTACAGATTTAAAAACAATACCCCGATGACCCAGATCCCCCATTATTGCACATACACACGCACACAAATGCCAAACACAAACACATATGCATATATATGAACAAATGATTGCATGGCTGAGTACAGAGGAGACATGTGAGTAAACACTATCACATCTGCACCAGGAGGTCATCAGACCATGGCCACCAAGACGCTGACACAAAAGCGCCCCCACAAGCACGGCCAATAACCCCTGATGCAGATGGCTCATCTGAGGAACGTTGGAAAATAAAGATAATAAAATAATAAAACCTGTAAAATAGTAAGAACCTTGAGTTAAAGGATAAAATACATGTAAGACATAGGAAGATAAAATATATATGTACATATATATATACATAGTAAATATATAATAAATAAATAGAACTGAAGACAATTTTGCATAACTAATAAGTTAAAAAGTTAATTACGAACGACTTCAATAAAATTAATAAATATTAGGTAAAAGCCCAATCAAAAAGGTGGGTCTTAAGAATGCTCTCAAAAAAATGTACGTTCTCCGCAGCCCTGAGGTCCTCCGGCAAGCTGTTCCATAGACGGGGGGCAATAGTAGTGGAAAGATGCCGTCCCGTGACTTTGTGTCCTGACTTTTGGAATAATTAGGAGATGAGTGCCGGAGGATCTCAGGGCCCGCGAAGGTCTGTAGGGTAAAAGCAAATCTGAAAGATAAGAAGGCTCAATACCATAAAAACATTTATAAACCATAAGAAGAACCTTGAAATTGATCCTGAAACACACAGGGAGCCATTGCAGAGATTTTAAAACTGGTGTAATGTGAGCCCGACTTCCGGTCTTCGTCAGGACACATGCCGCTGAATTTTGGAGTATTTGTAAAGGTGCAATAACCTTTTTAGGAAGACCAGAAAGCAAGGCGTTACAATAATCTATATAACTACAAATCTAAAAGCATGCATTAGCGTCTCTATGTTGCCCTGAGAGAGAATTGGGCGAACTCGGGCTATATTTTAAGACGATAGAAACCTATTTTTGTTATATTTTTTAATGTGGTGTGAAACTCAGTTCAGAGTCAAAATCGACACCCAGATTTTCACTTGTAGTGATGGAGTTAAAGACAACAATTTGATATGTGTTTCTCTTTTAGGGCCAATGACTAAAACTGCAGTCTTGTCCTGGTTAAGCTCTAAAACGTCATCTGCCATCCAGGATTTAATATCTAAAATGCAATTAAAAAGAGTATCAATTGGTCTTGTGTCATCAGGAGGCATGGAAATATGCCACTGTGTGTCATCAGCATAACTGTGAAAATTAATTCCATGTCTCCTGATGACAGAGCCAAGTGGAATCATGTAAATATTTTTAAAAAAAAACTAAAATTGAAAACAACAATAATGTTCTGTCTGAGAGATAAGAAGTGAACCATTTGTGAACAGTACCGGAGGGCCACCAGGTGTTTTAGTCTATTTAAAAGAATGAGGTGATCTACCTTATCGAAGGCAGCATTAGGATCCAGTAAACCAAGACTGACAGTTTTTGAGAGTCAGCACCCAACTTGAAATCATTCACGGTCTTTAAAACTGTGGTTCACCCTAAAACAAGACTGAAACTTCTCTAAAATATTGCATTTATTTAAACAATCAAATAGTTGTTTAAAATCAAGTTTTTCTAAAATGTTTACTTAAAAATGGTAAGTTTGATACCAGTCTGTAATTATTAAAAATGTTCAGCATCCAAATTGCTCTTCTTCAGCAAAGGCCTCACCACCGCTTTCTTAAAAGCAGCAGGAAAGACCCCCGTCTGAAGCGAGCAATTTAAGATGTTTAAAATCTACTCTCTCAAAGAACCATGAAATATTCTCAAATATTTGGTGGGAATTGAATGTAAAACATATGTGGTGGGTTTTATTGTAGAAAAAACCTTGTCATGCAATCCCAGCATTAACCAGGACAAAACCATCCAGCATTCCCTCAGGTAAAAACAGACTCGGGTGGATTAAAAGCAGAGTGAGAAGATAAAATGTCACATCTGATCGTGTTTGGTTTTTTTCTGAAGTGGTCTGCAAAGTGCTCACAAAGGGAGTCTCAAGGTGTGCGAGGTATATTATTAAAATCAGGGTTAAAGGTTAAACAAATGATTAATTGTGTAACCCTGTTTAATCTCCTCCAACCTCCGAGGACAAAGCTCCGAACTATGGGAGACCGGGCTTTCTGCTCCGCCGCTCCCAGTTTGTGGAACGCTCTCCCTGACCACCTGAGGGTACCACAGACTGTGGATGCTTTTAAAAAAGGCTCAAAACCCCTTTTTTTTTAAATAAAGCCTTTTTTTTTTTTAGATATATGTGTGTTAGTTCTAGCTATTAGGCTGTTCAAGTTTGTATTTGTTTACTATTTATTTTACTTGTTGGGGGCAGCTATTTGTGGTTCGAGCGTTGTTTTTTTTTTAAATGCACTGTAGCACTTTGAGGTTGTTTGTTCAATGTAAAGTGCTTTTACAAATAAAATCTATTATTATTAGAATTGTTGCAAAAAAGACTCGGGGGCGATTCTTATTGTTTGCAATGACAGTGCTTTCTTAACCGCCGTGTTGTTGTTTTTTTTTGCTGTTCACGTAATATTTGATAGTTCATCGTTAGTTTATTCTTCCTCCATTTGCTCTCTGCTATGCTGCAATTTCTTTTTAGTTTTTTCAAAAATGCTGTCATAAAAATGTGAAACAACACTAACTTCAGTTGCAGGAAAAATGTTAATACAAAACCTATGTAACGCCGTAAAGTGTTATGGTGTGGCCGTAGTTTGGACAAGTCTAGTGTTACGAACATATTAACCACCACACAAGAGTACGGATACATTTTTAAAACTATGTCTCATTAAATCCAATACGGGTTATATCGCTCAGTGTTTTAATTTAGCAACATGTTTGTTAAAACCGCACATCACTGTGGCAGCTAGTTCTAATTTTCATCCTCAGCTTCTCCACCTACATTAGAGAATAATACAATAAACACTTCCGAGTGCGATGCATTAAAACCTTAATTATAAACACATTGATGCCACACTAGTGTGCCGTGAGATACAGTCTGGTGTGCTGTGGGAGATTATTTCATTTCACCTATTTGGGTTAAAAATATTTTTTGCAAACCATATAAATGATCTGTTGTTGTTGAGTGTCGGTGCTGTCTAGAGCTCGGCAGAGTAACCGTGTAATACTCTTCCATATCAGTAGGTGGCAGCCGGTAGCTAATTGCTTTGTAGATGTCGGAAACAGCGGGAGCCAGTGTGCAGGTAAATAGGTGTCTAATGCTTAAACCAAATATAAACAGAAGGTAAGTGGCCCTAAGAAAAGGCATTGAAGCTTAGGGAAGGCTATGCAGAACGAAACTAAAACTGAACTGGCTACTAAGTAAACAAAAACAGAATGCTGGACGACAGCAAAGACTTACTGTGGAGCGAAGACGGCGTCCACAATGTACATCCGAACATGACATGACAATCAACGATGTCCCCACAAAGAAGGATAAAAACAACTGAAATATTCTTGATTGCTAAAACAAAGTAGATGCGGGAAATATCGCTCAAAGGAAGACATGAAACTGCTACAGGAAAATACCAAAAAAAGAGAAAAAGCCACCACAATAGGAGCGCAAGACAAGAACTAAAACACTACACACAGGAAAACAGCAAAAAAGTCCAAATAAGTCAGGGTGTGATGTGACAGGTGGTGACAGTACACCAACTTTGAGACAAGAGCTATAGTGATGCATGCTTGGTTATGGTTTAAAGTCATATCCAACAATTGCAACAACGACTTTTTACTGTCAACTGAGTTGAGTTTTTTAATGATTTCTACTGGTGGTGTGCCTCCGCATTTTTACAACGCAAAAAATGTGCCTTGGCTCAAAAAAGGTTGAAAAACACTGGTCAAGGCTTTGTAAAAGCGGCATGTTTGATCCATCTCTTATATTGGATCTTATTAGAGGTGGTATACCATAAACCATCATGCATATACAAGGCTAAAAATACAACACAAAGGGCACGTTTTTTCCCGGTAATGCGTGGGATTATGCTAACATCTCATCATGGTAAGCTGTCGTATTTCCGCTTGTCCATACATTTTCAAATTAACAATGCATAATAACGACTTGCAGTCATGGAGATACATCTCTGCCTTCCACCATCTTGCCGGATAATTAAGTCAAAGCGCAAATTAAACCACAGTGGTGGTCCAATCTGCCTCCCAGCAGAGAGGAGTCCTCCGCCACATGCACCCTGCACTGATTAGGCCTGTCGCTATAGCAAACATCATCATCAGAAAGATGAACAGGAGGGCGATTCAGGTACGCGGGGAGGCTAAGAAGGGCTGTGAGGTGCCTCATCAGGAGGATATATGGCGGCGGGAAGATATTGCGACCCCTTGCTGCGGTGGAAGCGCAACGGGGGAAATTGGCTGGCTGCCGGTGTGCGCGGTTACTGTCTGCATTCCATCAGAAGGCAGCAGTGGGGAGCGCACACTTCCAAACTAATGATAAAGCATCAAGGATGGTGTAATGCTGTCGCCGAGGATGGAGTACACGGTGGGGTGGGGGATCGCTGAGAGATTCAACTCTGACAGCATTTGAAGACGAGGGTTGGCTCCATTTCGTTCCCTGTGACCGAAGGGGGTCTGATAGCAGAAATGTCAGCGTCTGGGAAGAGGAGGGGGATTGGCCATTCAGGTGTAGAGGGTCTTCACAAAGTCGGGATAGGATGTGGCACGTATAATATCAAGGCAAACAAGAATTCTCCACGGGCAATTTTCCAGCCCGGATGACTCCGGCCTGTGCGTTATGAAGGCTGAAATATGAGTGTGTTTTGGGATGAGGCCATTTTCCCAGGCAGCATATTGTATCGCCGAGGAAACAGATAGGATCGAATTTGACCATAAAGTGAAACAGCCAAACAAGACTGGGGAAATTGTTTACCTGTTGTATGCTTGCTTAAACCAGCAGACCAGCAATGCGGATACACTATATTGCCAAAAGTATTTGGCCACCTGCCTTGACTCACATATGAACTTGAAGTGCCATCCCATTCCTAACCCATAGAGTTCAATATTATATTTAATGTTTTTGGACTGAATTAGAGCACATTGTAGCCATAATTTGATTGTAAAAAAAAGATCTAAAATTTCAAATTAGATGTGGGTCCACCTTTTGCAGCTATTACAGCTTCAACTCTTCTCGGAAGGCTGTCCACAAGGTGTGTTTATAGGAATTTTCCACCATTCATTGGTGAGGTCACACACTGATGTTGGTCGAGAAGGCCTGGCTCTCAGTCTCTCTCAGTCTGTTCTATTGGGTTCAGGTCAGGACTCTGTGCAGGCCAGTCAAGTTCATCCACACCGGACTCTGTCATGCATGTATTCATGGACCTTGCTTTGTGCATGTGGAGAGGCGGGGCCGGCGGTCCGACACCGGGGCCCGCTCCAAGATGGCGGCGAGGAGGCGTGGCCTGCGGACCCGCGTCCAAATGGACTACAGGTGCGTGGGTTGGGCAGCTGGGCACAATCAGATAATCTGCTGTCTGTGTATAAAAGCGTGACAGCCGAGAGAGACGGGGAAGGAGAAGGAGAGCCAGAGGCAAGCCGCGGAGCAACGTATGCAGCGAGAGCAAGACGCCGACGACGAAGACGTGGCCGGCTGAAAAGCAGGAGGCGGATCGAGCAGCAGGGGGAGCCGGAGCTGAAAAGCGGCCGGCAAAAGACTTTCTGAGATTGAAAAATAAAGAAGTCAAACCTGCTCACGACAATGTCGTCCTTGGATGGTCCTGAGACCCCCACCCGGAAGCAAGAGTCTTCCACAGTGCACAGTCATGTCGGAAGTAGAAGGGGCCCGCTCCAAACTGTTCCCACAAGGTTGGGAACATGGAATTGTCCAAAATGTGTTGGCATCCTGGAGCATTCAAAGTTCCTCTCACTGGAACTAAGGGGCCAAGCTCAACTCCTGGAAAACAACCCCACGCCATAATTCCTCCTCCACCAAATGTCACACTCGGCACAATGCAGTCCGAAATGTACCGTTCTCCAAACCCAGACTGGTCCATCAGATTGCCAGATGGAAAAGTGTGACTCATCACTCCAGAGAAGGTGTCTCCACTGTTCTAGAGTCCAGTGGCGACGTGCTTTACACCACTGCATCCCACGCTTTGCATTGGACTTGGTGATGTATGGCTTAGATGCAGCTGCTCGGCCATGGATATCCATTCCATGAAGCTCTCTGCGTACTGTACGTGGGCTAATTGGAAGGTCACATTAAATTTGGAGCTCTGTAGCAACTGCCTGTGCAGAAAGTCGGCAACCTCTTTGCACTAAGCGCTTCAGGCCTACCACTTTGTGGCTGAGTTGCTGTTGTTCCCAAACTCTCCCATTTTCTTATAATAAAGCCGACAGTTGACTTTGGAATATTTAGGAGCGGGGAAATTTCACGACTGGATTTGTTGCACAGGTGGCATCCTATGACAGTTCCACTCTATGAGTGGCCGAATACTTTTGGCAATATAGTGTATTTCACTGTATTTCTCTTCTTGTGTTCCAAACTTTATATTGGCAAGTATAATGTAAATACCGGGCTTCTAAAATACTGCACATCACTTTTTTTTTTTTTTTAACCAAGACCACTCAGAAAGCAAGAATCCTGCCAAGGTTTTCACTCTTCCGAGTAAATCAATGCATGCATGGCCGTTATAACGGGATCTTATTAATAGGGAGGCAAAGTTTCATCCATTTGTAGTGTCAGAAAAGCACAACAAAATTATCAAACACAATGCTGTCAAGTGCATTTAAATGTTGAATGCAATGAACTGCAATGATTTTCTAACCCTGCATAATCATAGTACGTATCGACAATATTTATTTGTATTGGTTTTATTTTTATAATTTAAGTTTTCAAAATATGCATGTTTAAAGGTATACATTTATGCTGGCTTTAAATTGGAGTGCGCTACTTTTTATTACTTCTCATACGAACATAATACTACAATACAAGTGATACTAATCCTGACTTAGTTTCTAATATTCATTTATACATTTTCACCAAAAAAACCCCCAGAAACGTGCTTTATTAAATCTTAATGTATTTAAATGAAATAAAGTATGTTGCTTAAAAAAATACATCACCCACAACAAAAAGTTGGGTTTTGGGTGAAATTTCATGATAAACTTACAATCAAAGCAGTTGAAGTTATCACATATATTATAATAATCATAAAAATGTCTATCGTACAATATCTTTATTGTTTATATTGTAATTTCATGACTGGACTTCGGCTAATGTATGAGTAGTGTCAGGACGTGGACTATGGAGTGGTTGTTTTCCCGAGATGCCAGTGAACTTGGACCGGACATGGCGTGAAGGTAATGACATCTTTTATTTTAACACTATAACTACAAAAAAAGAAGCAAACAAAAGGCGCGTACAATGGCGGAGAATAAACTTGACTAATGAAACAAAAGACTAGCACAAAGGCAATTAACTATGAACATGAAACAAAAACACTACTGTGGCATTAATAAACAAAACTATCTTGCGATGACGTGAACAGGGCAGCATGGACTATGAAACAAGCAGCGTGAACTAAGCATGAAACCGTAAACATGGCATGAAGCAGAGTGGTAATGTCGCCAGCCTGACTTCCTGGCAACAATGGGCTTAAATAATATACCGGTAGACATGATTGACAACAGGTGCACGAGTGCAAAACGTGAAACAGGTGCAACTAATGGTCGCTATGGTGACAAAACAAACAAGAGTGCACAAAGAGTCCAAAAAACAAAACCGAACTTAATTAAAACAAAACATGATCACACAGGCATGACAAGTAGCAGCAATGTTACTTTCCGGTATCATTTTTTACATCACAAGTTGACAGAGCACCCAAAAACCACCCAAAGGAGGAATTAATACCAAAAAAAAAAGGAAGAGGAACTCCTTTGTTTGGATTTAAAAAGTCAGGCACCGACTAAACAACAGTAGGCTAATCCGCAAAACCTGCTGTCAACAAATCGTTCCCAGCGACTTGAACACGTTTACTCTTTTCTATCGACATGAGCAGTGTTAAAATACAAAACAAAACACTAAACCACTAAGTGATGAAAAGGAAAGTACACCAATTGAGCCTAACAGTGTTGTCAAAAGCACCCCTTGATCAATAGATCGATATACATTACTAAGATTCAAGTATATTGATCTGTGCTCTGCTAGTTGGCCTTCAAGAGGATATATATCGATTTACATGTTTTTAAAAGGTAATTAATCAATTTTATTGATACTAGTAAAATAAAACATTTGCTTTAAGAGCGGCATATATATATATATATATATATATATATATATATATATATATATATATATATATATATATATATATATATATATATATATATACACTACCGTTCAAAAGTTTGGGGTCACATTGAAATGTCCTTATTTTTGAAGGAAAAGCACTGTACTTTTCAATGAAGATAACTTTAAACTAGTCTTAACTTTAAAGAAATACACTCTATACATTGCTAATGTGCTAAATGACTATTCTAGCTGCAAATGTCTGGTTTTTGGTGCAATATCTACATAGGTGTATAGAGGCCCATTTCCAGCAACTATCACTCCAGTGTTCTAATGGTACAATGTGTTTGCTCATTGGCTCAGAAGGCTAATTGATGATTAGAAAACCCTTGTGCAATCATGTTCACACATCTGAAAACAGTTTAGCTCGTTACAGAAGCTACAAAACTGACCTTCCTTTGAGCAGATTGAGTTTCCGGAGCATCACATTTGTGGGGTCAATTAAACGCTCAAAATGGCCAGAAAAAGAGAACTTTCATCTGAAACTCGACAGTCTATTCTTGTTCTTAGAAATGACGGCTATTCCACAAAATTGTTTGGGTGACCCCAAACTTTTGAACGGTAGTGTACATTACTAAGATTCAAGTATATTGATCTGTGCTCTGCTAGTTGGCCTTCAAGAGGATATAGATCGATTTACATGTTTTTAAAAGGTATTTAATCAATTTTATTGATATTAGTAAAATAAAACATTTGCTTTAAGAGCGGCATATATATATATATATATATATATATATATATATATATATATATATATATATATATATATATATATATATATATATATATATATATATATATATATATATATACACACAACTTTTTTGGTCAAAAGTTTACATACACTTGTAAAGAACATAATGTCATGGCTGTCTTGAGTTTCCAATCATTTCTACAACTCTTATTTTTTTGTGATGTAGTGATTGGAGCACATACTTGTTGGTCACAAAAAACATTCATGAAGTTTAGTTCTTTTATGAATTTATTATGGGTCTACTGAAAATGTGAGCAAATGTGCTGGGTCAAAAGTATACATACAGCAATGTTAATATTTGCTTACATGTCCCTTGGCAAGTTTCACTGCAATAAGGCGCTTTAGGTAGCCATCCACAAGCTTCTGCTTGAATTTTTGACCACTCCTTTTGACAACATTGGTGCAGTTCAGCTAAATGTGTTGGTTTTCTGATATGGACTTGTTTCTTCAGCATTGTCCACACATTTAAGTCAGGACTATGGGAAGGCCATTCTAAAACCTTCATTCTAGCCTGATTTAGCCATTCCTTTACCACTTTTGACGTGTGTTTGGGGTCATTGTCCTGTTGGAACACCCAACTGTGCCCAAGACCCAACCTCCGGACTGATGATTTTAGCTTGTCCTGAAGAATTTGGAGGTAACCCTCCTTTTTCCTTGTCCCATTTACTCTCTGTAAAGCACCAGTTCTATTGGCAGCAAAACAGGCCCAGGGCATAATACTACCACCACCATGCTTGACGGTAGGTTTGGTGTTCCTGGGATTAAAGGCCTCACATTTTCTCCTCCAAACATATTGCTGGGTATTGTGGCCAAACAGCTCCATTTATGTTTCATCTGACCAGAACTTTCCTCCAGGAGGTCTTATCTTTGTCCATGTGATGTCAGATGAAAAAAAAATTGAGCTCTTTGGCCACAATTGACTGTGATGAATGATAATGGAAATCAAAATTCTAATCTGAAAAGGCATTCCAATGGGGTTTGTAAAGGGTTTGTATGTTCTCTATATCCAACATTATGTATTATTCTAACTGATCTTTTTTGTAACACCGTTAATGAATGAAGTGTACTTTTGTAGATATTTCCCCATATTTCTACACAATAACTCAGATATGTAACACTAGTGAGCAGTAGAATAGAATAGAATAGAATACAATGGACTTTATTTTCATTACATTTGCATGTAACGAGATTAAGGACTCCAAGTAAAGAATATGAAGTGATTTTTGGTCTAGAACATGTTTTGCTTTATTCATTATTGACGTGTTTCTTGCGACTTTATGTTGTATATTTTTTACATGAGATTTACAGTTCATTTTATCATCTATTATTACACCCAGAAATGTGTTTTCTTTTACCCTTTCTATATTTACTCCGCCTCTTTGTATTTGTGTTTGACGTTCCTTTCTACTGTTACCGAATACCGTATTTTCCGGACTATAAGGCGCACTTAAAAATCTTTTTTTTTACCTCAAAATTCGACAGTGTGCCTTATAACCTGGTGCGCCTAATGTAAGGAATAATTTTTGTTGGGCATACCCACCTCAAAGCTATTTTATTTGGTACATGGTGTAATGATAAGTGGAACCAGTAGATGGCAGTCAAACGTGAGAGATATGTGTAGACTGCAATATGACTCAAGTAAACACCAACATTTTATATGTTCCACTGAAAATATAGAACATTACACGCGGCGCTCAAAAATCCATCAAAATGTTTTAGTACGACTTTGGTAAGCTATGAGGCCGCACCGCTTGACGGATTGTCGGCACATTAAACATAGGAGTATTATTATGGTGTGTGTATAAGGTAAGACATTATCTGCCGTTTTTTTTCCGCAATATTTTGCAAAAGCAACTTTTCTGACCTTCTGGTACCTGCTGATCTGTATTTGGAATCAGTATAAATCCTGAAAAATTGTGTGCATCCGCCTTTGTAGTCTGAGGAGACGCCATAGTTGATAAGCTTCTTCTTTTTCTCTATATTCTTGTTATGTGACATTCATCCTCCACTGTTGCCATTTCTATTATAAAGTAGTGTAAAGTTCTTACTTATATCTGTCAGTAAACTCACCATGAAAGAACTAAAACATACCGGTGTAGTGAGTGTACATTATTCACCCAAGGAACTTCAGTTATTAGAGAGTTCCGGTCGGACGGTTTTTCACGGGACACATTTCCGGCCTTGTTGTTGTTTCCGGATGAGGAGATACTGCTCAGTTATTGATTGAAGTAAAGTCTGAATGTCATTAAAACAGTTAGCTCCATCTTTTGACACTTCTTCCACTCCCGTCCTTGCACGCTACACCGCTACAACAAAGATGACGGGGAGAAGATGCTGTCGAAGGTGAGCCACGTAAATAAGACCGCCCACAAAACGGCGCATCCTGAAGCGACTGTCAGAAAGCAACTTGAAGATGATGTGTAAAACATCATCTATGCAACATTTTGACCAAAGAACCACCATCACATGTTATGTAGACAGGGGTTTTTCAACCACTGTGCAGGGCGGGATACAGTCTGATGTGCCGTGGGAGATTGTCTAATTTCACCTATTTGGGTTAAAAATATTTTTTGCAAACCAGTAATTATAGTCTGCAAATGATGTGCTGTTGTTGAGTGTCGGTGCTGTCTAGAGCTCGGCAGAGTAACCGTGTAATACTCTTCCATATCAGTAGGTGGCAGCCGGTAGCTAATTGCTTTGTAGATGTGGGAAACAGCGGGAGGCAGTGTGCAGGTAAAAAGGTGTCTAATGCTTAAACCAAAAATAAACAAAAGGTGAGTGCCCCTAAGAAAAGGCATTGAAGCTTAGGGAAGGCTATGCAGAACGAAACTAAAACTGAACAGGCTATAAAGTAAACAAAAACAGAATGCTGGACGACAGCAAAGACTTACTGTGGAGCAAAGACGGCGTCCACAAAGTACATCCGAACATGACATGACAATCAACAATGTCCCCACAAAGAAGGATAAAAACAACTGAAATATTCTTGATTGTTAAAACAAAGTAGATGCGGGGAATATCGCTCAAAGGAAGACATGAAACTGCTACAGGAAAATACCAAAAAAAGAGAAAAAGCCACCAAAATAGGAGCGCGAGACAAGAAGTAAAACACTACACACAGGAAAACAGCAAACAAGTCCAAATAAATCAGGGCGTGATGTGACAGGTGGTGACAGTACACCTACTTTGAGACAAGAGCTATATTGATGCATGCTTGGTTATGGCTTAAAGTCATATCCAACAATTGCGACTTTTTAATGTCAACTGAGTTTAGTTTTTTAATGATTTCTGCTGGTGGTGTGCCTCCGCATTTTTTAAACACAAAAAATGTGCCTTGGCTCAAAAAAGGTTGAAAAACACTGATGTAGACCACAAGGAAGTCTTTTACATTTAGAAAAAAAATAAAAATAATATGACCCCTTTAATGCGCCCTATAATCCGGTGCGCCTTTTGTATGAAAATAGACCTGGCTAGACCCGCTCATCGGTAGTGCGCCTTATAATCCGGTGCGCCCTATGGTCCGGAAAATATGTTACATTTTTCTAAGGCATTTCACCAGCTTCATGCAATTTTAATGGGGACTTCAGATTTCATGTAACAGAACGATGTTAAACAATTATGATTAAATGGATGATTCAAGATAAATAATTGTATGTATCTTTTATCTTCCTATTTTTAGGGTTGTCTTCGACTGAGGATTTCCATAGTCAAATGTTACAACATTTTAAGTGGGCCTTTATTGTTCTTATTAGCTAGGTAATTTAGTAAATTGTATAAATGACAATGCTGAAATCATAGCAGAGAATGAAACAGCATTAGAAGCAGGTGTTCTTTGTCCAGCAAATTGAGAAAAAAAAAACCCTAGTAATCTCCATCATCCTTGTTGTTGTCTCTTCAATTAACGACTTCCTCTCCACATATTCCAGCAATTTCCATTAAACAGCCTCTCTCTCGTGCGCAAACGTTGGAAGCGCTACAACTTCAGCTGGCTCTAATGAGACACAGGAGATTGGTAAAAAGGTGCTCATAACCAGTTATAATGATGTCTGCGACTCCTACTCCTCTTTTCCGGAGGATTTAATGCCATCCCGAATCGTGTTGCGGTCCATGCGAGGGGTTTGTTGTCCCAGAGTAATCACCGCTCGCTACAGCGGTTTAATTAGTGTGTTTGTGCACATGGATCGCTCCTTGTGTGATAACCTTGTCCCGTTGTCGCAAACACCACGTCAATGTCGGACATTATTTTCTATTGCAAAAAAAAAAAAGGCGTTTTAAGTTTAATTGCATCATACTGTACATATGCATTCACTGTACAAACATACATATATGCATATACTGTACATTCACTGTACAAACATACATATACACATACTGTACGTATACATTCACTGTACAAACATACATATACACATACTGTACGTATACATTCACTGTACAAACATACATATACACATACTGTACGTATACATTCACTGTACAAACATACATATACACATACATATACAATCACTGTACAAACATACATATACACATACTGTACATATAAATTCACTGTACAAACAGACATATATACATACATGTACATGTACATTCACTGTACAAACATACATAAACACATACTGTACATATACATTCACTGTACAAACATACATATACACATACTGTACGTATACATTCACTGTACAAACATACATATACACATACTGTACATATACATTCACTGTACAAACATACATATACACATACTGTACGTATACATTCACTGTACAAAAATACATATACACATACTGTACATATACATTCACTGTACAAACATACATATACACATACATATACATTCACTGTACAAACATACATATACACATACTGTACATAAAAATTCACTGTACAAACATACATATACACATACTGTACGTATACATTCACTGTACAAACATACATAAACACATACTGTACATATACATTCACTGTACAAACATACATATACACATACGTGTACATATACATTCACTGTACAAACACAGATATACACACTCTGTACATATACAAATACATATACGGTACATACATACACTCATGCATATAATCATGTTTCATCAAACATAAATTAACGTTGTTGCCCTAGGGTAAACTGGGTAACACATGGCACACTGACAAAGCTTAACCTATTGTTACTATAACAATCTACTAGGTTAATATAGCTGGCTTCTCTTTCTTCCCCTCCATGTTTCTGCTTTCTTTTGTATCTCTAGTCATCATTACGTATATGTATTGTTGCATTTGAACAACTGTATTGTTGATAATAGAGGTCAATTATTGGTATTATTCATGATCAATAGTGATATTTCTATTGGTATTTGAATCGCTGCATTTGTAGTGTAATAATGCTTATTGTCATTTCTGTATTATTATTTATTTCACTAACTGCTTCTTTGCTATCACTTTTACCATCATATTTGTACATATCCTATTTGCTGATGTTGCTCTATTGTTGTTGTTGTTGTTGTGTTTGCAGTTGTTGTTTTTGTCTCTCTGTCTTATCCCCACAATTTCCCCCTCTGTCTTCCTTTTTTTCCTCTTTATATCCCCTCCTGCTCCGGCCCGGCTGCACCAAATGATAATATAAATACATTTAATAAAGTCAAATACAAATAAGGCAACAAGAGAAGTATCCCACACTTCTCTTTTGTAAAATACAATTATACAGGTGATATGGTCATCTACATCTACTATATAATTTGCCTGAGAAGCTGGACAGGACAAAAAACATTTTTTAATTGCATCGTGGTGTTCTTTCAGCCACTCCTCTCAAGTCGTCCTTGGGTACCTTTAACATTTTTTTATATATCAGTAATAAATACCTTGCAGCAGTTGCTTCAGCTCAGCACTTAAAATATAATAAATGGGAGGATTAGGCGGCACTGTCTTTACCCCAGGCGCACTTTACAGCCCTGCTGCCTCCACCTGTTTCATTGTTTGAGTGCTCCGACAGGTGTGTGTGTGTGTGTGTCCTGCCAATTTGTATCCACATCAAATCAAGTCTTATATGGTGTGTGGCCAATCTAAAGACTTTGGTCATGCTGTTGGCGATACGATGGTCAGAGGGTCTTCCTCCTCCCTTCCGAGATGACCCGCTGCTACAACCCACAGCCAGGCTGCCAGTTAGCAGGAGAGCCACGCTGCCTTCATCGCCACGGTTCATCCCGCAGTTGACCCGTAAATGTCCTCTACGGATCGGAGGTCAAAGATTGGCTGTATGTTTACATTGGATGTGCAGACAGCGCTCAAGGCTGTAACTATTTTTATGACAGGCTGTTGGCGAGGAACACACTTCCACACATCGGACACATACTGTAAGATAGTGAGGTGAAGTGAATTCTATTTATTTAGCACTTTACATTGTGGAACCCGAGTCATACCAATGACTATAAACAAGGGAGCCATTACCTCCCTGCTTGGCACTCAGCATCAAGGGTTGGAATTGCGGGTTAAATCACCAAAAATGATTCCCGGGCGCGGCCACCGCTGCTGCTCACTGCTCCCCTCACCTCCCAGGGGGTGATCAAGGGTGATGGGTCAAGTGCAGAGAATAATTTCGCCACACCTCGTGTGTGTGTGTGTGACAATCATTGGTACTTTAACTTTTAACTAGAGATGTCCGATAATATCGGACTGCCGATATTATCGGCCGATAAATGCTTTAAAATGTAATATCGGAAATTATTGGTATCAGTTTCGAAAAGTAAAATGTATGACTTTTTAAAACGCCGCTGTGTACACGGACGTAGGGAGAAGTACAGAGCGCCAATAAACCTCAAAGGCACTGCCTTTGCGTGCCGGCCCAATCACATAATATCTACGACTTTTCACACACACAAGTGAATGCAAGCATACTTGGTCAACAGCCATACAGGTCACACTGAGGGTGACCGTATAAACAACTTTAACACTGTTACAAATATGCGCCACACTGTGAACCCACACCAAACAAGAATGACAAACACATTTCGGGGGAACATCCGCACCGTAACACAACATAAACACAACAGAACAAATACCCAGAACCCCTTGCAGCACTAACTCTTCCGGGACGCTACAATATACACCCCCCGCTATCCCCTACCTACCCACCTCAACCTCCTCATGCTCTCTCAGGGAGAGCATGTCCCAAATTCCAAGCTGCTGTTTTGAGGCATGTTAAAAAAAATCATGCACTTTGTGACTTCAATAATAAATATGGCAGTGCCATGTTGGCATTTTTTTCCATAACTTGAGTTGATTTGTTTTGGAAAACCTTGTTACATTGTTTAATGCATCCAGCGGGGCATCACGACAAAATTAGGCATAAAAATGTGTTCATTCCACAACTGTATATATCGGTATCGGTTGATATCGGAATCGGTAATTAAGAGTTGGACAATATCGGAATATCGGCAAAAAAGCCATTATCGGACATCTCTACTTTTAACCCATTATCTGCATCTCTTTGCTCAGGAGAGAACACACAAAAGCTACTACAAAAAATAACAGAAGAAATGAACAAATTAAAGAGATGGTTTGACAAAAACAATTTTGAATCTCAGTAAAACTAAAATAATGCTACCTGTATTTTCCGGACCATAGGGCACACCAGATTATAAGGCGCACTGCCGATGAATGGTCTATTTTTGATCTTTTTTCATATATCAGGCGCACCCGATTATAAGGCGCAATAAAGGAGTCATATTATTATTATTTTTTTCTAAATGTAAAATACTTCCTAGTGGTCTACATAACATGTGATGGTGGTTCTTTGCTCAAAATGTTGCATAGATGATGTTTTACACATCATCTTCAAGCCGCTTTCTGACAGTCGCTTCAGGATGCGCCGTTTTGTGGGCGGGTCTTATTTACGTGGCTCACCTTCGCCAGCGTCTTCTCCCCGTCATCTTTGTTGTAGCGGTGTAGTGTGCAAGGACGGGAGTGGAAGAAGTGTCAAAAGATGGCGCTAACTGTTTTAATGACATTCAGACTTTACTTCAATCAATAACGGAGCAGCATCTCCTCAATTATGCAATTAAAAAAAAGCACAACAGCAAACATGAATCACGCGCACATGCAAAGACGGACATTAGGCACCAATGTGGTGATGCAGGGCTCAAATGTAACCACGGCAAAAGCCGCGACCGCCCTCGTCATTTGAAGTAAGCCCTAAAAAAATGGACCAACATTTGCGGAAAGAACATGCCGTGACCGCCCCTGACTTTTTACTTGTTAATGTAACAGTAAACTGTATAATGATCATTTGCGATAAAATGTAGTTAATAATACCGTCTAATTTTTTAATTACTGCAAAACCATCTTTTATAAATGCATTTTAGGCAACACAAAGTCAGGCGCATGCGCACTGGCGTCATTTGGCTTGATAATCCTGGCGGACCAATGACACCGACTTTGCAGCGGAGATTTCCCCTCGAAATAAACGGAGCCGAGCGCTTGGTTCAACGTGAAGTGAAGTGAATTATATTTATATAGCGCTTTTTCTCTAGTGACTCAAAGCACTTTACACAGTGAAACCCAACATCTAAGTTACATTTAAACCAGTGTGGGTGGCACTGGGAGCAGGTGGGTAAAGTGTCTTCCCCAAGGACACAATGGCAGAGACTAGGATGGCGGAAACGGGGATCGAACCTGGAACCCTCAAGTTGCTGGCATGGCCACTCTACCAACAGAGCTATAAAGTCATTTTCCCTCGCTTCCAGGCGTGCGGTTAAGAGATCACTGCTGTGTTTAGATGGAGACAGGTGTGGACAATATTGGAGGGAGACACACTTGTCCTCACACTAAAAGTAAACAGCGAAGGAGAAAACTATTTGATGCATACTTGCCAACCCTCCCAAATTTTCCGGGAGACTCCCAAATTTCAGCGCCTCTCCCGAAAACCTCCCGGGACAAATATACGCCCGAAAATCTCCCGATTTTCTGCCGGAGCTGGAGGCCACACCCCCTCCAGTTCCATGCGGACCTGAGTGAGGACAGCCTGTTTTCACGTCCGCTTTCCCACGATATAAACAGCGTGCCTGCCCAATCACATTATACCATCTAAGGCTTTTAGAGAGTGCACAACTGCGCACACAACAAGGAGACGAAGCAGAAGAACGAGGAAGATACAGCAATGGCGACGCCGACGACGAGTAAGATGAAGAAGTACGCTTGTAAGTTCCAAAACGAATGGAAACAAGAATGTCAGTTTATCCAGGACAGCTCGAAGGGGAAGGAGTATGCTGCCTGTACATTTTGTAGAACAGACTTCTCCATTGAACACGGTGGACGAACGGATATACTCAGTCATGAACGGTCAGAGAAGCACAAGGCTGCGGCAACACAGCACCGGTCCCAGCCCAGTATTATGGGCCACCTTGCTAAATGGAGACCCGAGGGTGTAACATATGCCGAGACAAAGATGGCTATGCTGATAGCTGGAAGCAACATCTCGTTCTCATTTGCGGATGTCTACAACAAATCCGTGAAGGATATGTTCCCAGATTCAGAGATCGCTCGCCAGTACGCAAATGGCAGAACAAAGGCTACTCAAATAGTGAAAGATAAGTGTTGTTGTTGTTTTTTAGCAAGCAGCAAGCACAGTACAGTTAGTAGAACAACTGTGTTTTCATTACTGTGTATTTGATAGGTGCCATTGCCCCGGAATTGGACAAGGAAGTGATCGAACTTTGCCAAAACCAACCCTTTGTCTGATGTGTGATGAAAGCACAAGCAGAAACACGGATAAAGTATGTATTTTATTTTATTTTTTTCAAGTATTTCTTTTATTTATATATATATATATATATATATATATATATATATATATATATATATATATATATATATATATATATATATATATATATATGAAATACTTAACTTGGTGAATTCTAGCTGTAAATATACTCCTCCTCTCTTAACCACGCCCCCAACCACGGCCCCCCCCCCACCTAAATCGGAGGTCTCAAGGTTGGCAAGTGTGATTTGATGTTTTGCAGCAGGCGATGTGTCGTGAACGTTGTCACAACTTGTTTACAAAGTCTTTACTTTGTTGCCTGGGATGTTCACTCCTCCTTTATTTAACTGCAAACTGTGTCAGTGTTCAAATAACATCAATACCAGCTCAAACGTTCTGTCATCTCATCGAATTGAACGCAGGCTGTGAAGATTGTGTATTCGATGAGAAAGGTGTCACTCCTCTTTAGCAAAGTGTTGTACAGAACCAAGAGAAGATCAAAGCTTGTTTATTAGACTTCATCCTCATTAGCCAAACTGCTTTGCGTTTTATTTTAGTATCAAAAAGTAAACACAAGGTTTTTATACATTACTCGTGTTTTTTCATGTCACAAAGGTATTACTTCAAAAACCGTTCATGTGACACATCATTTTGTTAATGTGTTATTGTGTTTTGTTAATTCCTATATGACATGTTTCTGCTCAAACTCTTAATGGATCTGTCCCGATACATCAGCTATATCTACATATAAATGTACATAACTTTAAAAAAATAAAAAATAAAATAAAAATAAAAATACCTCCCTCTTATCAAAAATAGAGATAAAGGCATGACAAAAAGCTGCCAAGTTTATATTAGAAAATAATGTTTTCCTTGGTGCCCTTCTACCTTGCCTTGCCAGTGTTTTTCAACCTTTTTTGAGCCAAGGCACATTTTTTCCGTTGAAAAAATGCGGAGGCACACCACCAGCAAAAATCATTAAAAAACGAAACTCAGTTGACAGTAAAAAGTCGTTGTCGCAATTGTTGGATATGACTTTAAACCATAACCAAGCATGTATCACTATAGCTCTTGTCTCAAAGTAGGTGTACTGTCACCACCTGTCACCCTGACTTATTTTGAGTTTTTTGGTGTTTTCCTGTGTGTAGTGTTTTAGTTCTTGTCTTGCACTCCTATTTTGGTGTTTTTTTCTCTCTTTTTTTGGTATTTTCCTGTAGCAGTTTCATGTCTTCCTTTGAGCGATATTTCCCGCATCTACTTTGTTTTAGCAATCAAGAATATTTCAGTTGTTTTTATCCTTCTTTGTGGGGACATTGTTGATTGTCATGTCATGTTCGGATGTACATTGTACGTCCACAGTAAGTCTTTGCTGTCGTCCAGCATTCGTTTTTTGTTTACTTAGTAGCCAGTTCAGTTTTAGTTTTGTTCTGCATAGCCATCCCTAAGCTTCAATGCCTTTTCTTAGGGGCACTCACCTTTTGTTTATTTTTGGTTTAAGCATTAGACACCTTTTTACCTGTACACTGCCTCCCGCTGTTTCCCACATCTACAAAGCAATTAGCTACCTGCTGCTACCTATTGAAGAGTATTACACGGTTACTCTGCCGAGCTCGAGACAGCACCGACACTCAACAACAACACATATTTGCAGAATTATAATTACTGGTTTGCAAAAAAATATTTTTAACCCAAATAGGTGAAATTAGATAATCTCCCGCGGCACGCTAGAAAACACTGCCCTAAAATATGAGCCCTCTTTTAAGGCAACACTTGCCTTGACCTTAAAAAGTAAAAATGTATATCATAAGATTGAACATACAATCTTTGAAAGAGCTAACATGTTCAGAATGAATCAATGATACAATGCTATACATTGAGAGTATTAGAGTGCTAAAACTGCCAGGAGTTAATCAATAGTCATAAACCAATGTTTAGCTTTTTAACCACATCATCACAAAACGCTTCTTTTCTTTTTGAGGAAGTTAGATTTAGTGTTTTGTTGTTTGTTTTTTATTACTGCTATTTTAACAGTTTTTTAAATATATATATATATTAACATGGTTAATTGTTCTTTTGAGCACATTGCCTTTTCTTTTAAATGGACATTTGATAGTCATTTACATTCTTGTAATAGCTAATACAGTTACAGTCAGAGATGTCCGATAATATCGGACTGCCGATATTATCGGCTGATAAATGCTTTAAAATGTAATATGGGAAATTATCGGTATCGGTTTCAAAAAGTAAAATTTATGACTTTTTAAAACGCCGCTGTGTACACGGGCGTAGGGAGGAGTCCAGAGTGCCAATAAACCTTAAAGGCACTGTTTTGCCTCACATAATATCTACGGCTTTTCACACACACACAAGTGAATGCCATGCATACTTGGTCAACAGCCATACAGGTCACACTGAGGGTGACCGTATAAACAACTTTAACATTGTTACAAATATGCGCCACACTGTGAACCCACACCAAACAAGAATGACAAACACATTTCGGGAGAACATCCGCACCGTAACACAACAGAACAAATACCCAGAACCCCTTGCAGCACTAACTCTTCCGGGACGCTACAATATACACCCCCCGCTACCACCAAACCCCGCCCCCCCAACCCCGCCTACCTCAACCTCCTCATGCTCTCTCAGGGAGAGGATGTCCCAAATTCCAAGCTGCTGTTTTGAGGCATGTTAAAAAAAATCATGCACTTTGTGACTTCAATAATAAATATGGCAGTGCCATGTTGGCATTTTTTTCCATAATTTGAGTTGATTTAATTTGGAAAACCTTGTTACATTGTTTAATGCATCCAGCGAGCATCACAACAAAATTAGGCATAATAATGTGTTCATTCCACGACTGTATATATCGGTATCGGTTGATATCGGAATCGGTAATTAAGAGTTGGACAATATCGGAATATCGGCAAAAAAGCCATTATCGGACATCTCTAGTTACAGTATTAATTAATATTTATGAATTAATTAGTCATCTTTGTTGTTCGTAAGCACATGCCTAAAATAACTTAAAGGCCTACTGAAAGCCACTACTACCGACCACGCAGTCTGATAGTTTATATATCAATGATGAAATCTTAACATTATAACACATGCCAATACGGCCGGGTTAACTTATAAAGTGACATTTTAAATTTGCCGCTAAACTTCCGGTTCGAAACGCCTCTGCGGATGACGTATGCGCGTGACGTAGCCCGGCGAACACGGGTATGCCTTCCACATTGAAGCCGATACGAAAAAGCCCTGTTTTCATTTCATAATTCCACAGTATTCTGGACATCTGTGTTCGTGAATCTGTTTCAATCATGTTCATTGCATTATGGAGAAGGAAGCCAAGCAAGCAAAGAAGAAAGTTGTCGGTGCGAAATGGACGTATTTTTCGAACGTAGTCAGCCACAACAGTACACAGCCGGCGCTTCTTTGTTTACATTCCCGAAAGATGCAGTCAAGATGGAAGAACTCGGATAACAGAGACTCTAACCAGGAGGACTTTTGATTTGGATACACAGACGCCTGTAGAGAACTGGGACAACACAGACTCTTACCAGGATTACTTTGATTTGGATGACAAAGACGCAGACGTGCTACTGTGAGTATGCAGCTTTGGCTTTTTTTTGCGTATGTACGTAACTTTTTTAAAATATATAAGCTTTATGAACCTTGGGTTAGGTGAACGGTCTTTTGGGCTGAGTGATTGTGTGTGTTGATCATGTGTTTGAATTGTATTGGCGTGTTCTATGGAGCTAGGAGCTAGCAGAGGAGCTAGCATAACACATACCGTACCTACGTGCGCGTCACGTACGTAACTTTTTAAAAATATATAAGCTTTATGAACCTTGGGTTAGGTGAACGGTCTTTTGGGCTGAGTGATTGTGTGTGTTGATCGGGTGTTTGAATTGTATTGGCGTGTTCTATGGAGCTAGGAGCTAGCAGAGGAGCTAGGAGCTAGCATAACAAACACGCAGGTGTTATTATGCAGGATTAATTTGTGGCATATTAAATATAAGCCTGGTTGTGTTGTGGCTAATAGAGTATATATATGTCTTGTGTTTATTTACTGTTGTAGTCATTCCCAGCTGAATATCAGGTACCGTGAGTATGCAGCCTTGGCTGCTAAACATTCGATAACTTGACCGTATGTGCGCGTCACGTACGTAACTTTTTAAAAATATATAAGCTTTATGAACCTTGGGTTAGGTAAACGGTCTTTTGGGCTGAGTGATGGTGTGTGTTGATCAGGTGTTTGAATTGTATTGGCGTGTTCTATGGAGCTAGGAGCTAGCAGAGGAGCTAGGAGCTAGCATAACAAACACGCAGGTGTTTTTATGCAGGATTAATTTGTGGCATATTAAATATAAGCCTGGTTGTGTTGTGGCTAATAGAGTATATATATGTCTTGTGTTTATTTACTGTTGTAGTCATTCCCAGCTGAATATCAGGTCACCCCCGGCTCTCACAGCATCTTCCCTATCTGAATAGCTTCAACTCCCCACTAGTCCTTCACTTGCACTTTACTCATCCACAAATCTTTCATCCTCGCTCAAATTAATGGGGAAATTGTCGCTTTCTCGGTCCGAATCTCTCTCACTTCATGCGGCCATCATTGTAAACAATAGGGAACTTTGCGTATATGTTCAACTGACTACGTCACGCTACTTCCGGTAGGGGCAAGCCTTTTTTTTATCAGATACCAAAAGTTGCAATCTTTATCGTCGTTGTTCTATACTAAATCCTTTCAGCAAAAATATGGCAATATCGCGAAATGATCAAGTATGACACATAGAATAGATCTGCTATCCCCGTTTGAATAAAAAAAATTCATTTCAGTAGGCCTTTAAGCTGCATTTAAAAGTCGATGCAAAAATAATGTTAAATAGGTGTACGCTTTATAATCGGACTGGTCGACTAATCTGTTAGACTATCAAAATAATCGCAAGTCTCAGCCCTAGTGTGTGTGTGTGTGTGTGTGTGTGTGTGTGTGTGTGTGTGTTTGTAGCCTATGACATGCTTTAAGCCCATCAAGGTTGTTCTTCCTGCACACGAAAGCATTCCGACCTCTCTCTCTGTATGGTTATTTCAAAGAGTTGTTACAGTTTGAAGGTTTTGCAAACTTCAGCTGCATGTAAAGTCCTTCACACACTCAACAAACTGCTCAAGTGAGCCTACTGGGAACCAAAGAAAACAAAAATTGGCTATGCGAGATCGTTCTTTTTACATTTTCCCAAATGTTAAATGAATAATGGGACAGCGTGGCCTTGCCAGCAACCTGAGGGTTCCTGGTTCGATCTCTGACTTCTGCCATTCTAGTCACGTCCGTTGTGTCCTTGAGCAAGACGCTTCACCCTTGCTCCTGATGGGTCGTGGTTAGCGCCTTGTGTGTGAATGTGTGTGTGAATGGGTGAATGTGGAAATAGTGTCATAGCGCTTTGAGTACCTTGAAGGTTGAAAAGCGCTATACAAGAATAACCCATTTATCATAATGAAAACACGGTGTATGTAGAAAAAACACAAGCGGACTTGCAGTGTCAGCAGTTGACATCATGCTTTTCCATCTGGAAATCTGATGGACGAGTCTGTGTTTGGAAGTTGCCAGGAGAACGCTACATTTCGGACTGCATTGTGACGAGTGTCAAATTTGGTGGAGGAAGAATTATGGTGTGGGGTTGTTTTTCCATCATTGTTTACCATATATATGTGGATATTTTGCCTTAGCCTTGAATGAACACTTGATGCATATAATCACAGCAGTATGATGATTCTATGTGTCTACATTAAAACATTCTTCTTCATACTGCATTAATATATGCTACTTTTAAACTTTCATGCAGAGAGGGAAATCACAACTAAAAGTGTATGTATTAAACAGTTATTAAGCAGTGGCACAAACATTCATGTCATTTCCAAAACAGAAAGTGCAAGATTGTCAGAGACATTTTAAAACAAGCTATTAGTGCACTTTTGTGCATGATGTCACTAAGATGACATATCAAAACAACACTAAATTAAAGTGCACTTTTTGTACAGAACGCCACTACAATAGTTTAAAACAAATAAAGTGCACTTTTGTGCATGATGTCACACAAGATATTTCAATAAGTGTCAAATAAAAATGAGCTGCATAATAGGAAATCAAATAGTGTATGTCCTTCACTATGTGGTAGGTTCCTGCGGACGTTATCTCCTTCTGTTGTTGACTATTTGTTTCATACGGTGTTGATGTGGAAATGGTTGCTTGGGCATTTTGTTGGCTGTGGCACCGAACGGAGATGTTGACATGCGGAGTTTCAAGCACTCTTCATTCTTTAGCGGGTGACTTTTCAAATGATGCTACATATTAGCAGTAATGCTACTTTTTGTAGCAACGCTTTTGCCGCATACTTGACATATTACTGTTGTCTGTTCAACATCTTCCCGCTTGAAGCCAAACCACCGCCAGACGATGGACCCCCTGCTGTTTTTCTTGGGAATTAATTCTTCCTTCATTTGTTACCAGATTCGCACCTTCTCTCTCTCGTATTACCACTCGCACCACTCCGCTAGCATCACGGCTAACGTTACCCATTCCGCTACCTCTCTGCTCGGCAAGGGCGCATGCCGCGATATATCAAGTATATTCGATATATCGCCCAGCCCTATTTGTAGATATGTATATAGTAACACTCGCGAGCAGTAGTAGACGGTGAGCTGACATGAGAAAAAGTGCCTAGAAAATGAATTTCGCTCCCACGTCTAAGCACAACTTGTTCAATGCATTTTTGCATAGATAATACCCTTCTGGACTTTGGGTTAAAAGTTCAGAACATGATACCTAGCCAAATTTTGTCACAAGCCAGAAATGTATATAGAGGTAAATCACAAAAAACGAAAATCTTGTGCTGCAGTTTTGGCTTGTAAAATATGTCTTATTCATTTTGGCAACACAAAATCTTTCTCAAATATCATAAATACATATACCTAACATCTGAAACAAATATTGGTGCCTTAGTATACTCATATGTGAATTTAGATCATGAAATGTAGCAAATTTCTTAAAAAACGATTCAACTGAAGTGATTTGCCCCAGCACAATGAAGCACACACTTATTAAATTTAGCTAAAAGCTTATGTATCATACATTAAAAAAATGTCACAACCTTCTATGTAATCAAAGGTACAAAAGAAGTAACACACCGTGGCCAAAAGTGGCTTAAAATCTAGCAAAATATTACCATGCACCCCAAAACTGGAATAAGGCAAAAATGGACAAGATTAAAATAGATGCAGTAAAGGCCCAAATTGGTATAAAATATGATAAATATTTATTAAAGTAGCAAATTGTTTCACAGCATGTGTCATTTATACCCCCCCCCCCCCCCCCCCCCACACACACACACACACACACACAAACACACACAAAAGACCAAAACAAATTTGAAAAAAAAGGTAATACAGACATTATTTAAGCTTTACCGTTAAAATGGCAGTGTGGCATCTCGATAATCAAACATCTTGATAAAGAAACAAAAGTGGCAAATTTTACATGGTGACATGGTGCGTAATTACTCATCAATATCACTTTCATCTGTGTCATCATCCCATGCACCTCTTTCTTCTGTTTCCTTTGAAACATTTCCACAGTTCTGGCAGTGACATAAATCAGTACAAGACATTTTTGCAGACATACATGAACATCTTTCTGTTTCACATTTGCTTGTCTTGCAACCACAGTGGACTACCTGCAGCACACTATCTGGGGCAGGATTTCTAGTCATCCATCTTACTGTTAACTCCCCATCCTCAATGTACCATCCATTGCCAATGGGTGAAGGGGCACACATCATACCAGTCAGGGAATGTCGCATTACTGCTGCTTGGTAGTTTGCCCTTTTGCAGTGTTGGTGGAGGGCATCACTTGTTGGGGGAATGGACAGTTCTGGCAAAGCTGACGATGCCATACAGAATGCTTTGTATCTTGCATCGTTCACGTCTTTGGCAGATGCCTGTCCATACAGGTGGCACACATATTTGCTCAGTGTTTTGAACGTAGACTGGTCAAGGTTAAAACTGCTGCCCAGATTTGAGAACGCAGTCAGGTATTCGTCTTTCTGACAAGCAAGAGAAAATGTCTTCCTTTTGCCCTTGCCATGAAAGGCACTGGTCGAGTCACAACCTGTGAAGGTATGGATGCCAATGAGTGCAGAACAAACACTGTTGCCAAGAGCTGCTGCCACCTTAGCCACGTCTATGATCCTCGTTCTGTTGCCTACTCCCGTGAAAAAATACAAGCTACACTGTAAAGCTCTTTGAAGACTTACAGCAATCACTGCCACATCAGTGTCAGGGCTTTTGATGACAACAGTTTGATGTTCTTGTGCAGCATGCTGTGCATGTAAAAACACCCTAGTGTCACATTCCTCATGGTCACATGTCAGTTCGTGAACAGCACTGACAGTTTGTGAACCCTCTTTCACAGTAACACAGTGACACAGTTCTCCATGTGCTATGTACAAGCTGAAGTCCCTGCCCAAAATGGTGAGATCAGCATCTCGCCATGCAACAAAGAGGAATTCTGCCAGTGCTGCTTTGTTGGTCCCATTAGATAGAAACTTTTTCCACTGTGTGGGTGCCTTCTGATCCCGTCCATAGATCTGCACCTGTTGTGTACCACCCTCAGCTCTCCGTGACCGCTCTAGGTTTTTAATACTGATTTCTGGATACTGGTCAATGACAAAGTCTATCCTTGTACACTTGTGCTGCAGAGCTATCTTGACCACGTACTGGGGTAAGTTGTCAGCCAACTCTCCAAAGGTAGCTGGTTTGGAATGCATGGCTTGAATGACTGCCATGCCATCGAAGAGAATAGCTCCATCTGACGGAACTTGCTGAACTAAGCAGTCTTTGTCTTTGTTCTCCAATATATTCATCAAGGCAGATTTGTCTGTTTTAGCAAGTGACCCATCAGTACTGGCTAAGGGATATGAAACCGTTCCCAAGGAGTAGGACAGAATTTGCCTCAGGTCTACCTTTCTACTTTGACCAATAATGAGTAGCCTGGAGAAAAGTTTCTTGTCTGCACGCAGAATGACATCTTTGGCTGCTGCAGATTTTGTCTTTGTTTTTGCCTGGTCACTAAAGGTCTTCAGTTTTTGAGCCTTGATGGGGGCAAAAATGTCGACTGATTTTGTTAACAGTCTTTGGTCAATAAAGACTTTGACAGCTTCTTCCCCCCTTTCTGGTGCTGCAAGCAAATCCTTCTTGACCCCTTCAGATGCTACTGTCCCTGAGCTAAGACAAACAATGCCATCTTGGTGTAAGTCAAATGGGTTCAGCATGGAATCAATGGTGGAACTTATTCTGGTCACAGCTTCTTCATCGGCATGAATCCGTGAGCGGTCTAGATCTTATAAACAGACAGTCACACTGCACAATGAAAAGCTTATTTTGCTGGTCCCCCTTGCAAATTCACAAAATATAAATATAAATATAAACTTAAGCTAAATAAAGAATCACAGAATATAAAAATTAAACAAGAATAAACTTAAACTATATTGCACACTTACAATAAACTTACTAAAAATGTAAATGCTAAGGATGTTTAATACTAATAAATATAATAAAATAAAATAAGAAACAAAAATAAAGAAATAAGATAAAGTAAATTAAAGTGTGGATCTTACAACAGATCTATAGTGGGCATGAGTAGACAGAAGCAGTATTGCACATTCAGTTCACAGTGAAGATGATAATGGATGATATGACAATGATGATGTATAAAGTGCACTATGCATTCTTCAATTATTGTAGCAGCAGTGGAGGTGACATGAAGTCACAGCAGGGATGTGGGTAGTGGTCACAGTTCAGTCAGTTCAGGGATGAGGGGTGAGGTGTGAAGGTGTGCGGGGGGAGGGGTGGGGGTTGTGATGTGTAAATCAGTCCAGGGGTGTGTGTGTGTGTGTGTGTGTGTGGGGGGGGGAGAGAGAGATTGGGGCTGTGGTGTGAAGGTATATGGGGGGATGGGTGGGGCTTCCTTTTCTAGGCCAGTGGTTCTCAAACTTTTAAATTCCAAGGTCTCCCCTTAACTCTGACAGTGTATAAATGGTCCATTTGGTTATTACAAAGTAACAACACATTCTTTCAATCCTACGCTATGTACTGTAACATTATTACTATAGATTCACACACGTGTGTGTGTGTGTGTGTGTGTGTGTGTGTGTGTGTGTGTGTGTGTGTGTGTGTGTGTGTGTGTGTGTGTGTGTGTGTGTGTGTGTGTGTGTGTGTGTGTGTGTGTGTGTGTGTGTGTGTGTGTGTGTCACATACCTGCCGACACGGTTTCTGCTTGTGTGAGTTGATCCCTCTGGCGTTTTCCTCCCACACGAGTGTACTTTTCCACTTTTTGACAAATTATACAGATGGCTGGCAGGACGGGGCCGGCAGAAGCAACGGGCAAACCTGAACGAGATCGAAGTTTCTTTCGGGGAGTTTCAGACGTGCCTGCTGACTGACCTGCGGCTGCAGATGGTTCTCCCACCGCCCGTGCGGTCCTTTTCTCGGCATAAAACAATGCAGATTTATCTGTAAAACGTCGGTAGCATGTTGCGTGAAACCCAGCGACGTCAGGAATAGCGTCAAAATCTACATCCGAGCAATGTTTATAGATTTCTGCCAGATGCTTGTTCTGGTCTTGCAGACAAAGCCACTGTTTTAAATAGTTTCTGTATGTGTCCCACCGTGTCCGAGTGAAGTGCTGGACGTCCTCATTGTTCACAGATGAAAGATGCATATAGCATCTTTTATTTTCCTCTTTACGCACTTTTTTTCTAACTTTTGAGGTCTTTCGTTCCTCTTCACTCTCGGATGTTGTCGTCGCCATAGCAGGTATGTTGTTAGAATAAAGCTGCTACCTGATTGGTCCATGTGACCAAAACCGCGCCACTCCCCACTAGATATCACTGCGCCTCACTGAAAAATAGTACCGGCTTTCAACACCGATTACACAAAATGGGCTAGGTGTCAATTTCCGAACTTTTGGTATCTTACTTACTACCAGTAAATCTATTTTATGAAGTAAAAATGATGTTGTGCCGTTGGTGTGGGAGCGAAACTGAACGATATGAGCCTTGACCACAGGCACTATAGAGAATATGAAGTGATTTTGGCTCCAGAACAAATTTCGCTTTATTCATTATTGACGCGTTTGTCACCTTATGTTGTGTATTTGTATGTGAGACTTCCAGTTCAACTTATCATCTATTACTACATGTAGAAATGTGATCTTTTTCATCATGTCAATGAAAGGCAGACTTTTGGATACATCTTTGTCAATCATGTTTGATATAATGTGAGTGTGCAGATATACTGTACTTATAAAGTAAGCAGGTATATTAAAGTTAAGTTAAAGTTAAATTAAAGTACCAATGGTTGTCACACACACACTACATTGCAAAAAGTCAGTGTTCAAAAACAAGAAAAAAAAATACAAAAATTTGGGGTATTTTACTTGAACTAAGCAAAATTATCTGCCAATAGAACAACAAAATTTGGCTTGTCAAGACTTTCCAAAACAAGTAAAATTAGCTAACTTCAATGAACACAAAAATACCTTAAAGGCCTACTGAAATGAATTTTTTTTATTTAAACGGGGATAGCAGATTCATTCTATGTGTCATACTTGATCATTTCGCGATATTGCCATATTTTTGCTGAAAGGATTTAGTAGAGAACATCGACGATAAAGTTCCCAACTTTTGGTCGCTGATAAAAAAGCCTTTCCTGTACCGGAAGTAGCGTGACGTCGCAGGTTGAAAGGCTCCTCACATTTCCCCATTGTTTACACCAGCAGCGAGAGCGATTCGGACCGAGAAAGCGACGATTACCCCATTAATTTGAGCTAGGATGAAAGATTTGTGGATGAGGAACGTCAGAGTGAAGGACTAGAGTGCAGTGCAGGACGTATCTTTTTTCGCTCTGACCTTAACTTACGTACAAGGGTTCATTGGATTCCACACTTTCTCCTTTTTCTATTGTGGATCACGGATTTGTATTTTAAACCACCTCGGATACTATATCCTCTTGAAAATGAGAGTCGAGAACGCGAAATGGACATTCACAGTGACTTTTATCTCCACGACAATACATCAGGGAAGCACTTTAGCTACGGAGCTAACGTGATAGCATTGTGCTTAAATGCAGATAGAAACAAAAGAAATAAGCCCCTGACTGGAAGGATAGACAGAAGATCAACAATACTACTATCAGGAGACACCGAACCAAACACTGGACCTGTAACCACACGGTTAATGCTGTGCCGCCTGTCGAAGCCTAGCAATGATGTTGCTAACGACGCCATTGAAGCTAACTTAGCTACGGGACCTCGTCAGAGCTATGATAAAATTATTAGCGCTCCACCTTCGCCAGCCCTCATCTGCTCATCAACACCCGTGCTCACCTGCGTTCCAGTGATCGACGGCGCGACGAAGGACTTCACCCGATCATCGATGCGGTCGGCGGCTAGCGTCGGATAGCGCGTCTGCTATCCAACTCAAAGTCCTCCTGGTTGTGTTGCTGCAGCCGGCCGCTAATACACCCATCCCACCTACAGCTTTCTTCTTTGCAGTCTCAATTGTTAATTGAACAAAATGCAAAAGATTCACCAACACAGATGTCCAGAATACTGTGGAATTTTGCGATGAAAACAGAGCTGTTTGTATTAGGATACAATGGTGTACCAATACTTCCGGTTCAACCATTGACGTCACGCGCAAACGTCATCATATCGAAACGTTTTCAGCCGGAAGTTTGCCGGGAAATTTAAAATGTCACTTTATAAGTTAACCCGGCCGTATTGGCATGTGTTGCAATGTTAAGATTTCATCATTGATATATAAACTATCAGACTGCGTGGTCGCTAGTAGTGGCTTTCAGTAGGCCTTTAAAATAAGTATATTCTCACTAATAACAAGTGCACTTTTCTTGGTAGAAAAAAAAATTACACCTTTTTGCTCAATATGTTGAAAAATATTCTTAAATGAAGTAAATGCTAGTGCCATTATCTTGGCATCATGGTTTTTTTTCATGCTTGAAGTAAGAAATTATTACTTCAAAAAAGTAGTTTTATACTTGTGAGTGTTGATGACACAACAGTTGATATTCTAGTTTCAAGCACGTTTTACCAATATAGGTCATAACATCTCAGCAACAAGCTGTAATATCTTACTGAGATCATTTCGGACCAAAATCCTTAAAACAAGTAAAACACTCTAACATAAAATCTGCTTAGTGAGAAGAATTATCTTATCAGACAGAAAATAAGCAAATATCACCCTTATTTGAGATATTTCATCTTACTTAGATTTCAGTTTTTGCAGTGTAGGTGTGGTGAAATTTGTCCTCTGCATTTGACCCATGCCCTTGTTCACCCCCTGGGAGGTGAGGGGCGCAGTGAGCAGCAGCGGTGGCCGCGCCCGGGAATCATTTTGGTGATTTAACTCCCAATTCCAACCCTTGATGCTGAGTGCCAAGCAGGGAGGTAACGGCTCCCATTTTTATAGTCTTTGGTGTGACTCGGTATATGTGTATATTTATGAATAAAAAGAACATAATGATTAATTAAACATACATTTAATTAAATTGCAACCTTCACATCACGCAGCTAAGCCGTGTACCTGCACAGTTTATCCATCGATACATGCTGTACAGAATAATAAAAGCCCAGACACGATCATACTGTACATCATGGCAGCTGTAGATATCATTTAGTGCAGTAGTTTTTTGTTTCCTCTTAAAACTTACTTTGTTGCTAAAACTTATCGTTTGCCTTACAAGTTGTTTTGAATAAACAGTTTCCTATACTTACATGATCAGAACCGTGACGGCTTAATGAAATTGTATCTGATTTTATTATTTTTTTTGCATGCTGCGGAAGATTGCTTGATTTGGGCTGTGGGCACAGGCACTCCTACTCAAACTGTGCTCAAACAGCGGGATGTGAGGCGCAAGAAGCTGTGTGGCCTCAAAAGTTGTATAAAATAGGACTGTTGCAGCTTTTATGAAAGATCTGATTGCAGCTTTCACAACAATATTGTTTTGATTTGTACTCGGCGCGGCTCGTTTAAGTCGACTTGACAGCCATTGTCAGAAAGCAGCCATGTTACGGTTTGTTTATCTGTCCCGGGAGCAAATTATGATGACAGCTGTTGAAAATGTGCATTTGTGCACATAAATGAAAAGGTCTTTTAACGCCCGGTCCATCTCGCCAATTGTGCTTTTTGACAAGTTCTTAGTGGAAGGGTTTGAGAAGAACTTGTTGGCATCTGTAAATAAAGACAAACAACCATTCAGCAACTGTCCTCGAAGACATTCAAAGAGAAACTATTTCACTTTTTCTTTGTATTCTTCTGCCTTTTCAAGTAGGACACAAATAATGTCTGGGCTGAGGGTACACCCACAAGGCAAGCATACAGGAAATGCCATTTAGAAGTCAGCTGTGTGGACCACTACACTAGCAATGGTCTGGATTTAAAGCCAATAACAAAACTTTCTTATTTATTGGTACCTGTTGTGTATTTTGGGATCTGTACAAGTCCTGAAGGTCTGAGATCAAACCGTGGAGGCATTGCGGAGATACACTATATTGCCAAAAGTATTTGGCCACCTGCCTTGACTCACATATGAACTTGAAGTGCCATCCCATTCCTAACCCATAGGGTTCAATATGATGTGGGTCCACCTTTTGCAGCTATTACAGCTTCAACTCTTCTGGGAAGGCTGTCCACAAGGTTGCGGAGTGTGTTTATAGGAATTTTCCACCATTCCTCCAAACAACCCGTTTGGAGTTTGCCCATCTTGTGATGTCACCGATTGGGAAAGACATCACCGGATTATCCGTATATGGAATAAATGTACCCAGAGTGCTCACCCACCATTGTAATGGACTCTGTAGTAGCCTTGGTGAGGTCACACACTGATGTTGGTCGAGAAGGCCTGGCTCTCAGTCTCTCTCAGTCTGTTCCAAGGTCAGGACTCTGTGCAACTTCATCCACACCAGACTATGTCCTCCATGTCTTTATGGACCTTGCTTTGTGCACTGGTGCACAGTCATGTTGGAAGAGGAAGGGGCCCACTCCAAACTGTTCCCACAAGGTTGGGAGCATGGAATTGTCCAAAAATGTTTTGGTATCCTGGAGCATTCAAAGTTCATTTCACTGGAACTAAGGGGCCATATATGATATCTAAAAATATCGAGATATTAATAAAAGGCCATATCGCCCAGCCCTATCTACAAACGTATGCTTTGTTGGCTAACCGTGTAACAAAAATGGTCAGTTAGAATAATTATATAATGTTAGATATAGAGAACACTCAAGCCCTTGATGTATTAAATCAAAAATAATGAAATTGAACAATTCGGTGCATTTGCAAACTATAACCTGTTACTCCAAAATGTTTAACAATTCTTCTCAACAAACGAAGAGAAATATAACCAGTATAGTACAAATATTCAGTATGTACGTATATCGGTAAATTATGGAAGGAATTCAGCAAAGAAGTCAAACAACATACCAATATTACTAATCCAGTGGTTCTTAATCTTGTTGGATGTACCGAACCCCAACAGTTTCATATGCGCATTCTTTAGTGAAAAATAAAATGTTTTTTTTTCTTCAAATTCAAGACAAAGGTATATGTTTTTGGTAACACTTTAGTATGGGGAACATATTCTAAGTAATAACAACTTAATTAAGAGTATTTTGGACACTAGGGGAACATATTCTAAGTAACAACGACTTAATTTAGAGTTATTTGGTTAGGGTTAGAGGGTTAGGGCCAGTGTTAGGGTTATAATAAGGCCATGCCGAATAAGGCATTAATAAGTACTTAATAATGACTAGTTAAGAGCCAATATGTTACTAATGTGCATGTTAATAAGCAACTATTTAATGGTTAATATGTTCCCCATACTAAAGTGTTACCATGTTTTTTTTACTGGTGCACAAAATGAACCGCGCATGAACATCACCTTGTTCAAACAACAAAACCAACACAGTGCATAAACTCACAACAAATTACACACCTGCAAATCAGTGTGACTTCTGCTGTTGCCGTATCCGTAATACGCCGATATGGAGAATTTTTTATTTACACGATGAGTCGGGTGTGTCTTGACCTCCGCCGAACCCCTGAGCCCGACTCACCGAACCCCTATGGTTCGATCGAACCCAGGTTAAGAACCACTGTACTAATCAAAAATGAGACAATCATGTATCTCATTATTTGAACTACAACTAATAAACAACTATTTATTCGTGAGACCTTGATCGATTGTTTACTTATTTATGTGTTGTCTGTGTCACAGATTGAGCCTGGGAAGTGAACAAATGTGTTACAAATTGCTATGAAACGAAAAAGGGGTAGAATTAAATCAGCTCTGCTTCTTCCTACTCCTCAGACATTTTGTAATGAGAAACTGTAAAGATGTGATGCACCATGTTGTAACTGTATGCATGCTCGAAATAAACTAACACCATCACCACATGTCCGGACAACGTTGCTCTGGCTACTGCTATATCAAAAATAATCAACAGTCACAGTCACTTTTACGGCGCATTACAGAATAAATGTGCCATACAATTTTAGGAAAATACTAATTTAACAATATAAACTTAAATGGACAAATGTCAACAACAAGCCAATAATAGTCTGAGACCAGCACACCATCAATGATGCCATGAAATCATAAGACTTCTGCCACAAAATGTGTTTGGGTACTGTAAATCACAATGTTGTGCACTCTCTTTAAATTCCAATGTCAACTTCAACTTTATAGAAACTGTGCATGCGTGTGTGTACGTACGTGTGTGTGTGTGTGTGTGTGTGTGTGTGTTTGTGTGTGTACGTGTGTGTGTGTGCGTGTGTGGATGAAACACCCACAACTCTCACTGTACTCTGATGGCAGTAAAGACCATTCATTTAACCTTAATAATTGAGGCACGGCATCTATCAGACATTCTGTAAAAAGATACCTGGAACTGAGCATCGTCCTTTTTGTAATTTTATCATGTTTATAGGTGTCCCTAATATTATGACAATCCAACATGAGTTACGATTCAACAGCAACAACAACAATAACAAAACATCTACTTCAAGGCAAAGCTCCTATAAACCAGGCCTGGGCAATTATTTTGACTCGAGGGGCCAAATTTTGAGAAAAAAAATGTGTCTGGGTGCCGGTATATCTATTTTTAAGAACACTAATACAAAACCTCACAATAATGTCTGACTGAATGCTAAAAACGTTATGACAGACCGCCTTAAACGGAATGGAATTTAATTTTTTTTTTACTGAATGAGACACCCAGAATGTACATGAATAGAGATGTCCGATAATGGCTTTTTTGCCGATATCCGATATTCCGATATTGTCCAACTCTTAATTACCGATTCCGATATCAACCGATACCGATATATACAGTCGTGGAATTAACACATTATTATGCCTAATTTTGTTGTGATGCCCCGCTGGATGCTGTTGCGTCGACCAGCATTCCTCCAATGGGGAATTCAAATTGCTAGTCTCTCCCAGATTCTTTTTATGGCAATAAACTGATGTTTATATTCAATCAACAGGCAGTAGTTGGTATTTTGTGGTTTATTCTCAAAGCTTAGAGGACAAACCTGAGACCAACCCAGCACCCAAGCGTTCCTTAGCCCGGTCCAGATCGGTCTGAAAACCATCACGAAAACATTCTGTTCCTCAATCTCTCCCCCCGCCCTCACGCCCGCACAGATGCCCATTGTGTCCGTTATCTCAAGTCGGCCCGAGAAGGGAAGCAGGGAGGACTCCTCTTCTCTGCCTCCTACTTCAAGGCCGTCCACAGTGCAAGCACTTTGTCATGAGACGATGCAAAAAAGGAAAAGAGTACAAGATGGAACATTAGCTATTTAAAATATGACTATAGTCATATAAAATAAGTAACTCTTAATTATGGATAAATGTGGATATATGCATCCGTCAATGCATTAAACAATGTAACAAGGTTTTCCAAAATAAATCAACTCAAGTTATGGAAAATAATGCCAACATGGCACTGCCATATTTATTATTGAAGTCACAAAGTGCATTATTTTTTTTAACATGCCTCAAAACAGCAGCTTGGAATTTGGGACATGCTCTCCCTGAGAAGGCATGAGGAGGTTGAGGTGGGCGAGATTGGGGGAGGGCGGTGTTTTGTGTATATTGTAGCGTCCCGGAAGAGTTAGTGCTGCAAGGGGTTCTGGGTATTTGTTCTGTTGTGTTTATGTTGTGCTACGGTGCGGAAGTTCTCCCGAAATGTGTTTGTCATTCTTGTTTGGTGTGGGTTCACAGTGTGGCGCATATTTGTAACAGTGTTAAAGTTGTTTATACCGCCACCCTCAGTGTGACCTGTATGGCTGTTGACCAAGTATGCCTTGCATTCACTTGTGTGTGTGAAAATCCGTAGATATTATGTGATTGGGACGGCACGCAAAGGCAGTGCCTTTAAGGTTTATTGGCGCTCTGTACTTCTCCCTACGTCCGTGTACACAGCAGCGTTTTAAAAAGTCATAAATTTCACTTTTTGAAACCGATACCGATAATTTCCGATATTACATTATAAAGCATTTATCGGCCGATAATAACGGCAGTCCGATATCGGACATCTCTATACATGAAAATAAAGAATGTGGGATTTACAATATTAACTATGAAGGATAAAACACTGAATATTGACAACATATGAACGTCACACCCCCTCTCCATCCACATATTTTACAATCAAGTGAAACGCAACAACAATGCAACAAACAGCAAAATATGAACGTGAAGAGTGAAAAAACCCCACCTACAATCTGATATATGTGATATATCACTAAGCTTTAGAACTTTGTTGTAAAAATGTCCTTCGGCGTCTGTCCCTGACACCCACATTTCAGGCTCTGGAAACACTCCCCACCCACACTGCTTGGTGCCTCGTCTGAGCTGCTGTGACTTAGATGACCATAGTAACTAATTAGATTACCATAGTAACTAGTATATCGTGCAAAAGTGCAGATTCCAAGCATGTAAATAGTTAGTATAGTTGAAGACTTACGGTCATTAGAAAACATCACTGCACATCATAATGGCAGCTACAGCCAGATTGAAAAGCTTTAAATGAAAAGGCCTTAAATTGCCCAGGTCTGCCATAGACCATCAAATACAGTCCCTAGGCCTTCACCGTGGTGGTGGGGAGGTAGTGTACTACTCACCATACACGTAGAGGATGTAGTCATCGTAGGCCTCGCCCACAGCGTTGGACGCCACACAGCGATACGTGCCGTTGAAGGACTTGTTGAGGTTCTCGATGTAAAGATCCGAGCCTGTGACCACGGCGTGAGGCGGCACGTCCTCGTCCACCCTCAGCCAGTTGATCTGGTGAGGACTGCAAATATGCACATAGGACTTCACACACTAGCACGGGAATCAAGACTCAGCCTGTCTAAGAAGAGGCCTGTCTAATGACAATTACAGTCATGGTCAAAAGTTGACATACACTTGTGAAGAACATAATGTCATGGCTGTCTTGAGTTTCCAATCATTTCTACAACTCTTATTTTTTTGTGATGTAGTGATTGGAGCACATACTTGTTGGTCACAAAAAACATTCATGGATTTTGCTTCTTTTATGAATTTATTATGGGTCTACTGAAAATGTGAGCAAATCTGCTGGGTCAAAACTATACATAGAACTTTCCTCCAGAAGGTCTTATCTGTGTCCATGTGATGTCAGATGAAACAAAAATGGAGCTGTTTGGCCACAATACCCAGCAATATGTTTGGAGGAGTAAAGGTGAGGCCTTTAGTCCCAGGAACACCACACCTACCGTCAAGCATGGTGGTGGTAGTATTATGCTCTGGGCCTGTTTTGCTGCCAATGGAACTGGTGCTATACAGAGAGTAAATGGGACAATAAAAAAGGAGGATTACCTCCAAATTCTTCAGGACAAGCTAAAATCATCAGCCCAGAGGTTTGGTCTTGGGCGCAGTCGGGTGTTCCAACAGGACAATGACACCAAACACTTGATTGATTGATTGATTAAGACTTTTATTAGTAGGTTGCACAGTGAAGTACATATTCCGTACAATTGACCACTAAATGGTAACACCCGAATAAGTTTTTCAACTTGTTTAAGTCGGGGTCCACTTAAATTGATTCATGATACAGGTATATATACTATCAGATAAATACTATCATCATAATACAGTCATCACACAAGATAATCACATTGAACTATTTACATTATTTACAATCATGGGTGTGGAGGGTGTGGTAAAGGAATGTCTAAATCAGGCTAGAATTAAGGCCTTCCCATAGTCCTGACTTAAACGTGTGGACAATGCTGAAGAAACAAGTCCATGTCAGAAAACCAACACATTTAGCTGAACTGCACCAATGTTGTCAAGAGGAGTGGTCAAAAATTCAAGCAGAAGCTTGTGGATGGCTACCAAAAGCGCCTTATTGCAGTGAAACTTGCCAAGGGACATGTAAGCAAATATGAACATCGCTGTATGTATACTTTTGACCCAGCACATTTGCTCACATTTTCAGTAGACACATAATAAATTCATAAAAGAAGCAAACTTCATGAATGTTTTATGTGAGCAACAAGTATGTGCTCCAATCACTCTATCACATTGGAAACTCAAGACAGCCATGACATTATGTTCTTCACAAGTGTATGTACACTTTTGACCACGACTGTACATGTGAAGGTTAATGCAGAAAAGAGAACGTCACTTAGTATGCACTCACTGTGGTTTTCCTTCTGCGATGCACGTCAGATCGAGATTGTCACCTTCTCGAGTTAACCCTTCAGGATACGTCACCACAATCTTCACTTCTGGTTTATCTGAAAATAAACCAGTGTTGATGTTGAGAACGAGCTTATGTCACATAGGGGAGACCGTGGTTGGTTGTGGCATTTATGATATCTCAATACAAACCGCCGCGATTTTTCACATTGTGGAATCGATGCAATTAGCTCGCCTACATAGTGTTCTCTGGAGCAAGACAGCTGAATTTGAGATTAGAGATCCCTTTTTGATTTTCGTGTCAAATTGTTAAATATTCAGCACCCCATTGTTTGTCTTGCAGGCTTTTCCGCAATGACTTTATAACAAAATAATTGTTACCCTTAAAACGTGTGAAGGGAAGGCTGTAGTTCACATTATTAGGTGGCCAATGAGTCGTTGCTGCACATCAAGGGTGTCGAACGTACGGGATCAGGCAAGTTGAATTTGCCAAGTATAAAAATGAGCAGGAATTTTTGAATGGAATAAACTGCTGTTCTAGTAATCTATCGATTTGTTTATTTGATTACTTGGAGAAAACACAATTTTACATTTTATGGCAAATATTTAAAATAAAGATTTTTTTTGCTTGCAATAACCTTGTTTTTTTTTAAATACAACATTAGACAAGGAAGAAGGATTTAATGTTGGAATAACAATTAAAAAATAAAGGATAGAGATGTCCGATATCGGCCGATAAATGCTTTAAAATGTAATATCGGAAATTATCGTATCGGTTTCAAAAAGTAAAATGAATGACTTTTTAAAACGCCGCTGTACGGAGTGGTACATATCCGGTAAAACACGGACGTAGAGCACACTTGCCAACCCTCCCGAATTTCAGTGCCCCTCCCGAGAATCTCCCGGGGCAACCATTCACCCGAATGTCTCCCGATTTCCACCAGGACAACAATATTGGGGGCGTGCCTTAAAGGCACTGCCTTTATCGTCCTCTACAACCTGTCGTCACGTCCGCTTTTCCTCCATTCAAACAGCGTGCCGGCCCAGTCACATAAAATATGCGGCTTTTACACACACATAAGTGAATGCAAGCATACTTGGTCAACAGCCATACAGGTCACACTGAGGGTGGAAGTATAAACAACTTTAACACTGTTACAAATATGCGCCACACTGTGAACCCACACCAAACAAGAATGACAAACACATTTCGGGAGAACATCCGCACCGTAACACAACAGAGCAAATACCCAGAACCCCTTGCAGCAATAACTCTTCCGGGACGCTACAATATACACCCCCGCTATGTTTAATCCATCCAGCGGGGCATCACAACAAAATTAGGCATAATAATGTGTTAATTCCATGACTGTATATATACAAAACCTCACAATAAAGTCTGATTGAATGCTAAAAATGTTATGACAGACCGCCTTAAAAACGGAATGGAATTTTATTTTTTCTATGAACGATAAAACCCTGAATATTGAGAACATGCAACAAAAAATGCAACAAACACAGCGAAATATGAATGTGAAGGGTAAAAAAACAAAAAACATCTACAATCTGATATATTTGATACATCACTAAGCTTTAGAACTTTGTTGTAAAAATCTCCTTCCGTGTCTGTCCCTGACAGCCCACATTTAAGGCTCTGGAAACACTCTGTGGAAATGCTCCCCACCCACACTGCTTGGTGCCTCGTCTGACCTGCTGTGATGTAGATTACCATAGTAACTTATAGGGTTGTACGGTAAACGTGTATTAGTATAGTACCGCGATACTAATGAATCATATTCAGCACCATACCGCCGCTGAAAAGTACAGGTCCGCCACACCCTAAGATTTTTTGTTAAAATAAAGCCAATAATGCAATTTTGTCTGGTCCCCTTTATTTAGAAAAGTATCGAAAAGTACCGAAAAGTATCAAAATAATATTGGTATCAGGATAACACTAGTCACTAAAATATCATGCAAAAGCATAGATTCAAACCATTGAAATACTTTGTATAGTTGAAGACTTACGGTCATTAGAAAACATGAGTGCACATCATAATGGCAGCTACACTTTACATCTTAAACATCTAAAAAAATTATTTGGGAAAGTCCGGCGGGCCAGATTGAAAAGCTTAACGGGCCGCATGTGGCCTTAATTTGCCCAGGTCTGATTTAGACTGAAGCTGTGTGCCTTCATTGTTTTTGTAGCTGTTGTTTTGAGGTATGTTTAAAAAAAATAAAAAATAATGCACCTTGTGAAAGTCAAAGTATAGTATTTCCCATAGTTGTAGTGAGTATTAGGATTATCTCAGGGAGAGCATGTCCCAAATTCCAAGCTGCTGTTTTGAGGCATGTTAAAAAAAATCATGCACTTTGTGACTTCAATAATAAATATGGCGGTGCCATGCTGGCATTTTTTTCCATAACTGGAGTTGAAGTTGTTCTCTTATTTTGGAAAACCTTGTTTTTGATTGATTGATTGAAACTTGTATTAGTAGATTGCACAGTACAGTACATATTCCGTACAATTGACCACTAAATGGTAACACCCCAATAAGTTTTTGAACTTGTTTAAGTCGGGGTCCACGTTAATCAATTCATGGTAAAGTTACATTGTTTAATGCAGGGGTGCTCACACTTTTTCTGCAGGCGAGCTATTTTTCAATCGATCAAGTCGTGGGGATCTACCTCATTCATATATATAATTTATATTTACTTATTTATAAAATATATGTTTTTGTTAACATGTTAAAGATTTTTAAAGATAATGCAAGCATGTTTAACACATATACTTAATATTGTTAACAAGTTAAAGGTGTTTAAAGATAATACAAGCATGTTTAACACATATAGTTAATATTGTTAACAAGTTAAAGGTGTTTAAAGATAATACAAGCATGTTTAACACATATAGTTAATATTGTTAACAAGTTAAAGGTGTTTAATGATAATACATGCATGTTTAACACATATATTCCTTTCTTTCATGAAGACAAGAATATAAGTTGGTGTATTACCTGATTCTGATGACTTGCATTGATAGGAATCAGACAGTGGTGCTGATAACGTCCGCATTTTCAAATGGAGGAGAAAAAAAGTCCTCCTTTCTGTCCAATACCACATGAAAGTGGTTGGTTTTTGTCATCTTATTTGTCCAGCTTCCGTACTCCTTTGTATACACTTTACAAGAACTACATTGGCGGCTAACTCCGTAGCTTGCTAGCTTGTGCACGCCAGCTTTCTGAGACTCTTAGCGCAAGCAGGATGAAGCAGAGCTTTTATTGTGAAGGCAGGAACTGTGCAGTCGGTCTTTGGAGTTTTGACAACAGGTACGGCGCTGTTAGAGTCTGTTGAAATAAAAAGTGTTTCTCGCCTTCCTGTCGGTAATTTTTTTCTTAATAATGAGCTGGCAGCAGCCAGCGTCATCTCAGAAGACCCTCGGGTGCCGTGAATGTCAATCAAAGTGACGAAAGTGACGTCATAGTGAATATTCATGATCGCTCATTTTTAGGACTATTTTTTTAATGCCTGGCTGGCGAACGACTGACACACCCTCTGCGATCGACAGGTAGATCACGATCGACGTAATGAGCACCCCTGGTTTAATGCATCCAGCGGGGCATCACAACAAAATTAGGCCTAATAATGTGTTAATTCCACGACTGTATATATCGGTATCGGTTGATATCGGAATCGGTAATTAAGAGTTGGACAACATCGGAATATCGGCAAAAAAGCCATTATCGGACATCTCTAATAAAGGACCATTAAAAGGATAGGATAGCTGTTTTAAAGATGAGCATTTCACACTACAGTAAAATGTGCCCCAACCAACCCCTTCATATTTCTAAAAAAAAAAACTGCCCTTTTTCTGTCCGTCCTACCTGCAATCAAAACCAAAATATAATGATTATTGACCTCTGAAAACGTGGACTGTAGCGAAAAATAGCCAGAAGTAAAATGTAGTGTGGGATGAAAAAAGGATTATCCAATGTGCACATGTGACATCTACTATAGTAGCTTACAGCAAAATGGTTTCTCTCCCCTTATCAATGCGTGCCAAAGAATACCGAAATGTCAAGCAGTTTCAGTAAAGCTCTCTGTTTTTCCTTGAAAGGTCAGACAAAAAAAAAAAGAAGTCCGAAATGAATATTCCACACCGTCTTCAAAAGGGTGACCTAACCTTTCGTGGCACGGTATAGCAGCCTAAATAATCTACTCAGTCAAGGATCTGTTGGTCACCTCCACAGGATCCTGAGACTGGGGGCTGTTGGGGCCACTGATTGATTGAGACAATTAAGAAGAGCAACAGTACCTACTTTATAATTAATAGTTAATACAGAGTAGTAGTGTCCACTCTTAAGGCCAGGGCCACAAGAATGCAATTTTTTTTTTTTTGGCTTGAAGCCCGTAAACTCTACCAGCAATTTTTTAACGCACAATAGCTTTAAGCATAGTTATTTTATATTTTTGACTAATATGTATTTTAGTGTTAAATTTCATGACATCTAGTCAACTAAAATGACAGTAGATTTAATATTACAAAGTACAACTACAGCAGGCCTGGGCAATTATTTTGACTCGGGGGCCAAATTTAGAGAAATAAATGTGTCTGGGGGCCGGTATATCTGATTTTAGGAACACTAATACAAAACGTCACAATAATGCCTGATTGAAAGCTAAAAACGTTATGACAGAACACCTTAAAAAAAGGAATGGAATGTTACCCAATTTTTTTACTGAATGAGACACCCAGAATGTACATGAAAATAAAGAATGTGGGATTTACAATATTAACTATGAAGGATAAAACACTGAATATTGACAACATATGAACGTCACACCCCCTCTCCATCCACATATTTTACAATCAAGCAAAACGCAACAAAAATGCAACAAACAGCGAAATATGAACGTAAAGGGTAAAAAAAAAATGTGATATATCACTAAGCTTTAGAACTTTGTTGTAAAAATCTCCTTCCGCGTCTGTCCCTGACACCCACATTACAGGCTCTGGAAACACTCTGTGGAAACGCTCCCCACCCACACTGCTTGGTGCTTCGTCTGAGCTGCTGTGACTTACATGACCATAGTAACTAATTAGATGACCATAGTAACTAATTAGATGACCATAGTAACTAATTCGATTACCATAGTAACTAATTCAATTACCATAGTAACTAATTCAATTACCATAGCAGTGTTTCCCATAAACTGCCAAGATACCTGTGGCGGTGGGGGCGTGGCTATGGGCGTGGTCACCATGAAATCATCGAGTAATTTGCATAATTTACTACAATGATATGATTTTCTCTAAAAAGGCTAAAAAAATGTATACTTACTAATTAATAATAACAGTTTTGTTTTAAACGTCCATCCATCCATTTTACAATATAATTACAACACTTTATGTACATATTTATATACAGATTTGAACAATAAGTTATTCACTGAAATATATTTATTAATTGTGGTTCTTACAAAAAATATATCTTATAAAAATATAAAAGCTAAAATGTCTCTTAAAGCTCTGCCCCTTTAATTAGTGCATACTAAATAATTTAACTTTAGCCTACTACTACAACCATATTATTTACCAGCAACATAAAGTGAAACAGAGGCAGAGGTGTCCTGCCACAGTCAGTAACAAATAAACAGAAAACAGTAGTGGTGGTAGATAGACACAGAGCTTCATCAAACATCTGATCCACTGAACAAAGAGCTCCAAAAATCTTGATCCTACACTTCTCTTTTGTAAAGTAAATCTGAACAGCCGATATGGGCATCTACATCAACTATATGATTTGCCTAAGAAGCTGGACAGGACAGACAAAAATAAATAAATAAATAATAATAATAAATAAATAAATTAAAAAAAATAAAAAAAAAGTTTGATCGCGGCCTTAATGCTTTCGTGGCGGGCCGCCACAAATAAATGAATGTGTGGGAAACACTGCATAGTAACTAGTATATCATGCAAAAGCGCAGATTCCAACCATTGAAATACTCTGTATTAGAAATGTCCAAATGCTTTAAAATGTAATATCGGAAATTATCGGTATCGGTTTCAAAATTATCGGTATCGGTTTCAAAAAGTAACATTTATGACTTTTTAAAACGCCGCTGTACGGAGTGGTACACAGACGTAGGGAGTACAGAGCGCCAATAAACCTTAAAGGCACTGCCTTTGCGTGCCGGCCCAGTCACACTATATCTACAGCTTTTCACACACACAAGTGAATACGATGCATACTTGGTCAACAGCCATACAGGTCACACTGAGGGTGGCCGTATAAACAACTTTAACACTGTTACAAATATGCGCCGCACTGTGAACCCACAACAAACAAGAATGACAAACACATTTCGGGAGAACATCCGCACCGTAACACAACATAAACACAACATTTCATTTGCATTTAAATGTTATCGACAGTTTATTTAAGAAACATATTTAATATTATTATTTATCATTGATTTTAGTTAGAATGTATTAATTCTAGCACTGAATAATTGTATGTAAATTAAATGTTATCAGTTTGAATGAGTCCCTTCATTTTGCCCTTCTTTTCTATAATTGATTAGTACTTTTCATTGTAATCAGCCTGACCTAAGCCTTGAAAATAATATGTGCTTCCGCCATCCTAGTCACGTCCGTTGTGTCACCTGTGATTTACATGGTATCAGTGTAGAAATGTATTAAACCACTCCTCCATACGTCATCAGCCTGATTTGTATAAACTACCCTGAAATGTGGTGGAAACACAAACCACACACTTCGACAGAAACCTATAGTTCCAAGAACTAGAGGTGCCAGGGACCTGAAGTTCCTAAACTGTTGCCGGTAGAGGGCCTAATGTCGTCATAGTGTTGTTAATATGCAGGTCACAGCATGATAATCGAGCAGGGTTGTCGTTTTTTTAAATATTTTTTTTGGGGGGGGGGGTTTATCGGCGGATTACATGACTCCCCATTGCCTGTATGTTAGCCACGTTGTTCCAGCAGTTCTTCAATGTTTAGATTGCACAGAAAAGGGAAAGACTTGTGTTTCTGTCTCACATAGGAACTGTGAATGATGGGCAAAATTCCACTAAAGCGCAGTCCCCCTTTAAGCAGCCCTAGAAGTGTAAAGCTCATCAATGTTAATAGTAAGACTTACAAATAAAACTTATTATGAACTGAGGTTTAAAACCCAAAACCAGTGAAGTTGTCACGTTGTGTAAATGATAAATAAAAACAGAATACAATGATATGCAAATCAATTTCAACTTATATTCAATTGAATAGACTGCAAAGACAAGAGATTTAATGTTCCAACTGGAAAACATAATTTTTTGCAAATATTAGCTCATTTGGAATTTGATGCCTGCAACACGTTTCAAAAAAGCTGGCACAAGTGGCAAAAAAGACTGAGAAAGTGGAGGAATGCTCATCAAACACTTATTTGGAACATCCTATAGGTGAACAGGCTAATTGGGAACAGGTGGGTGCCATGATTGGGTATAAACGCAGCTTCAGTCATTCACAAACAAGGATGGGGCGAGGGTCATCACTTTGTCAACAAATGCGTGAGTAAATTGTCGAACGGTTTAAGAACAACATTTCTCAACCAGCTATTGCAAGGAATTTAGGGATTTCACCATTTACAGTCCGTAATGTCATCAAAAGGTTCAGAGAATCTGGAGAAATCACTGCACGTAACAAACATAAATTCGTTCCCTCAGGCGGTACTGAATCAAAAAGCGACATCACTGTGTAAAGGATATCACTACATAGGCTCAGGAACACTTCAGAAAACCACTGTCAGTAACTAAATTTGGTCACTAAAAATGTATCAACAACACCCAGAAATGCCGCCGACTTCACTGGGCCCGAGCTCATCTAAGATGGACTGATGCAAAGTGGAAAAGTGTTCTGTGGTCTGACGAGTCCACATTTCATTTTTTTTTTGGAAACTGTGGACGTCGTGTCCTTCGGACCAAAGAGGACAAGAACCATCCGGATTGTTATAAGCGCAAAGTGTAAAAGCCAGCATGTGTGATGGTATGGGGGTGTATGAGTGCCCAAGACATGGGTAACTTACACATCTGTGAAGGCGCCATTAATGCTGAAAGGTACATACAGGTTTTGGAGCAACATATGTGTTGTCATCCAAGCAATGTTACCATGGACGCCCCTGCTTATTTTAGCAAGACAATGCCAAGCCCTGTGTTACAACAGTGTGTCTTCATATTAAAGAGTGTGGGTACTAGACTGGCCTGCCTGTAGTCCAGACCTGTCTCCCATTGAAAATGTGTGGTGCATTATGAAGCCTAAAATAGCACAAGGGAGACCCCCGGACTGTTGAACAACTTAAGCTGTACATCAAGCAAGAATGGGAAATAATTCCACCTGAGAAGCTTCAAAAATGTGTCTCCTCAGTTCCCAAACGTTTACCGAGTGTTGTTAAAAGGAAAGGCCATGTAACACAGTGGTAAAAATGCCCCTGTGCTAACTTCTTTGCAATGTGTTGCTGCCATTCAATTCTAAGTTTATAGTTGTTTGCTAAACAAATTAAGTTTCTCAGTTCGAACATGAAATATCTTGTCTTTGCAGTCTATTCAATTGAATATAAGCTGAAAAGGATTTGCAAATCATTGTATTCTGTTTTTATTTACCATTTACTCAACGTGCCAACTTCACTGGTTTTGGGTTTTGTATTTGTGAAGTTGTTAAGTTGAGTTGCAGTGCAGATTTATATTTAGCTTCCCTATAACTTCCTTAAATTGTGGTCCCACATGATGTCATGCATGACTAAAACAAGGGGTTTAGTTCTTTTACTGTTCATGGGCAGTACTTTCTGTACTGATCAATTGCTATGTGGCACCAAATGTGAACTGAACGTTTATCTTTGAAATAGCCAAATATGTCACCATGAAGTTGACTCACATAGCACTTCCAAGTTCCTTTGTGCCAGCAGGTCATTGGCCGCCGGATGGTCAATGATGCAATCCACGGGCACGCCGTCGTCCTCTTTACTGACAGACAATCGTACTCGGCTGGTGACAGTAAACATCCTGTCGTACGTCTCTTCCACTGTTGTTTCTCCTGTAAAAAAATAAATAAAAGCGACACAAGAAGGGTTGGAGAGGTTAACCGCTGAAAGAGCTGAAACATTCATTTTAAATCCTGTCGCAGCACAAACAGCATAATGAGCCAGTTCATCATTACCAGCACATTACCTGTCATAACGGTGCGCTTTAATGGAGGAAGGCCGGTGCCGCTCGGCTTCTTCCGATGGCCATGCAGCCATAACCAAACATTGGACGTCAAAACTTTTTAGCCAGGTTTAAAGTACACAAGTGTGTGAACAAAATGAGACGCTAAGCACCGAGCTACGTGAAAGGATTACTGAGCTACAAGAGGAGGTAATCTTGTCTTTTGGCGTTTGATCAGAGCAATCGTCCATTAAATAGGTATGTACTAGAGATGTCCGATAATAGCTTTTTTGCCGATATCCGATATTCCGATATTGTCCAACTCTTAATTACCGATTTCCGATATCAACCGATACCGATATATACAGTTGTGGAATTAACACATTATTATGCCTAATTTTGTTGTGATGCCCCGTTGGATGCATTAAACAATGTAACAAGGTTTTCCAAAATAAATCAACTCAAGTTATGGAAAAAAATGCCAACATGGCACTGCCATATTTATTATTGAAGTCACAAAGTGCATTATTTTTTTTTAACATGCCTCAAAACAGCAGCTTGGAATTTGGGACCTGCTCTCCCTGAGAGAGCATGAGGAGGTTGAGGTGGGTGGGGGGTAAGGGGTAGCGGGGGGTGTATATTGTAGCATCCCGGAAGAGTTAGTGCTGCAAGGGGTTCTGGGTATTTGTTCTGTTGTGTTTATGTTGTGTTACGGAGCGGATGTTCTCCCGAAATGTGTTTGTCATTCTTGTTTGGTGTGGGCGCATATTTGTAACAGTGTTAAAGTTGTTTATACGGTCACCCTCAGTGTGACCTGTACGGCTGTTGACCAAGTATGCCTTGCATTCACTTGTGTGTGTGAAAAGCCGTAGATATTATGTGATTGGGCCGGCACGCAAAGGCAGTGCCTTTAAGGTTTATTGGCGCTCTGTACTTCTCCCTACGTCCGTGTACCACTCTGTACAGCGGCGTTTTAAAAAGTCATAGATTTTACTTTCTGAAACCGATACCGATAATTTCCGATATTACATTTTAAAGCATTTATCGGCCGATAATATCGGCAGTCCGATATTATCGGACATCTCTAGTATGTACCCATTCAATTGGCCCTTTTTTTGTTTGTTTATTCGTGAATAGCCTCGTCATGGTAACATGAAATGTTCCCACTTGAAAATACTCTCGTCGGCACAAACCAGACCTTTCCGACGGTATAACATACCGTATTTTTCAGACTATAAGTCGCAGTTTTTTTCATAGTTTGGCCGGGGGTGCGACTTATACTCAGAAGCGACTTATGTGTGAAATGATTAACACCTTAGCGTAAAATATCAAATAATATTATTTAGCTCATTCACGTAAGAGACTAGACGTATAAGATTTCATGGGATTTAGCGATTAGGAGTGACAGATTGTTTGGTAAACGTATAGCATGTTCTATATGTTATAGTTATTTGAATGACTCTTACCATAATATGTTACGTTAACATACCAGGCACGTTCTCAGTTGGTTATTTATGCCTCATATAACGTACACTTATTCAGCCTGTTGTTCACTATTCTTTATTTATTTGAAATTGCCTTTCAAATGTCTATTCTTGGTGTTGGCTTTTATCAAATACATTTCCTCAAAAAATGCGACCTATACTCCAGTGTGATTTATATATGTTTTTTCCTTCTTTATTATGCATTTTCGGCCGGTGCGACTTATAGTCCGGAGCGACTTATACTCTGAAAAATACGGTATGTGGGGGTTTGTTGGCCGATTCGTCTCGTATTAAGCATTAGTGGGCAAAAAGGCATTTACATATAATGAATGACTCCTGAGCGCCACCTACCAAGGGGAGGATTGAGACGAGCCCAGGGCTTGTGATTTCGTAAAGCATGTGGGTCATAAGCCTGATAATGACTATTCTTACCGCTTTAGGGTGAAGCCTTGTCATGCGAACCTGGCAGTAATCTGCTGTCCACTCGACCCCCCGGGCTGTCAGAGGGGGCCTTCATTTGGAGAGCATTACAATGCCACGGGGGCATCGCATTAGCCGCAGTGCTGAGTATGATGGTTTACGCACACTTAATGAAGTGGGGAAATAATTACGGCCCCACTCTGACCTGCGGCGCACTTCCATTTCAGCCTCGTCACAGGGGAGCACTATTGGACTCCGAGAGGGCAAAACACTGTTATTCTATCACCAGTACGCACCTACAGTATGGAAGCTTACTTCATGTAACGCACATCTGCCCTCCGAAGACCCGCTGACAACCTAATGTAGTGGAACTTGGAGGTGGTCATTGCACTTGAGACAATCAATATTATTCTATTATTTTATACAACTAAAATGTAACAAATGGTAGGGGTGTAACGGTACGTGTATTTGTATTGAACCGTTTCGGTACGGGGGTTCCGGTTCAGTTCGGAGGTGTACCGAACGAGTTTCCACACGGACATATTAAGTAGCGTAACGTACGTTGTGTAAACAATGCACACTGAGGCACAACACACGGAATGCTAGCAGCTAACGGGCTACGATAGACTGACCTATGTCCTCTTTTCACCGGACATGTCCTGTTTTGCGGAGCTGTCAGGGCGGAGTTTCTTAAATGCCTCAAATGTCCGGCATTTTGAGTTAGGGTTGCGTGTATTTTCAATGTACGTCCAGGGTTAAGAAGGGGTTAAAAACAAAACAAATTGTGCGCATGCAGCAGCATTGGTGAGGGAGGGGCAGAGACAGAGACAGCGAGAGAGTTATGATAAACGTGCATGCGTCGCCAGGCTCTGCTTTTTATCCATAGATTTATCACATTTAATTTCTTATTATCTTTAGCAGGGGTGTCAAAAGTGTGCCCCGGAGGCCATTTGCGGCCCACAGCTAATGTTTTAAAGGCCCACATTCTAAAAATGCTATTAAAATAAACAAAAACATAACAAAAGTGAAATAAAAAAGCTTAAAGGTTAAATGTAATTTAGAAAAAGTTGCAATGTTGACTAATAAAACAAAGCTGTTTTTTTTTTTCTTTCAAACTGTCATTGCTCAAAACATAATATTGAATCAAAATCAATGTTATTATGAATTATTGACCTATCCAAGGTTCCCATTACTTCACATCAAATATTCCACTAGGAAAAATATTTTTGGTGGAAGATTTTGCAAATTTGGTAAATAAATAACCCAAAAATGTATATTTTGTTGTTTTCTTACTGTACCGAAAATGAACCAAACCGTGATCTCTAAACCGAGGTACGTACCGAACCGAAATTTTTGTGTAACGTTACACCCCTAACAAATGGTGATAGTAAGGGAAATGTAGCAAGCAGTAGGGGTGCTAAAATATAATCGGTTCGCATTCAAATCGTAATTTTAATTCATTATTATTTTAATCACTTTATAATTAAATGATTTCATTTAAAAAAACTTTTTTTTTTTAAAGAAAAAAATACATTAAATAACGAATATTAATATCTTAGGTAGGTAGGTAGGTCTTTATTGTCATTGCACAAGTACAACAAAACTTTGTTTTCAGCACCAACCCGTTCAAAATGAGACAAACAGAACAGGGACGCTGATGGGTCGCCACAAGACGCCCCGTAAAAGATGGGAAAAAGGTCAACGCTGGGGGGGGATGAGTATAAAAAATACAATCTAGACTGGGTTCATAAGGGGGCCCAGTCTGGAGTGGGAAAATCCCTCCATAGCAAAGCACATACACATATTACAACATCTCGAGACTTGCAACAGAGGGTAGGGAGTGGGGGCCACGGTGGCGGGCTGCAGCTCTTCAGGCGCTGTCAAAGCGCTTTGAGTACCTTGAAGGTAGAAAAGCGCTATACAAGTATAACCCATTTATCATTTATCATATGTTGCTCCAAAACCTGTATGTACCTTTCAACATTAATGGCGCCTTCACATATGTGTAAGTTACCCATGTCTTGGGCACTAATACACCCCCATACCATCACACATGCTGGCTTTTACACTTTGCGCCTATAACAATCCGGATGGTTCTTTTCCTCTTTGGTCCGGAGGACACAACGTCCACAGTTTCCAAAAACAATTTGAAATGTGGACTCGTCAGACCACAGAACACTTTTCCACTTTGTATCAGTCCATCTTAGATGAGCTCAGGCCCAGCGAAGCCGACGGCGTTTCTGGGTGTTGTTGATAAACGGTTTTCGCCTTGCATAGGAGTTTTAACTTGCACTTACAGATGTAGCGACTAACTGTAGTTACTGACAGTGGGTTTCTGAAGTGTTCCTGAGCCCGTGTGGTGATATCCTTTACACACTGATGTCGCTTGTTGATGCAGTACAGCCTGAGGGATGGAAGGTCACGGGCTTAGCTGCTTACATGCAGTGATTTCTCCAGATTCTCTGAACTCTTTGATGATATTACGGAGCGTAGATGGTGAAATCCCTAAATTCCTTGCAATAGCTGCTTGAGAAATGTTTTTCTTAAACTGTTCAACAATTTGCTCACGCATTTGTTGACAAAGTGGTGACCCTCGCCCCATCCTTGTTTGTGAATGACTGAGCATTTCATGGAATCTACTTTTATACCCAATCATGGCACCCACCTGTTCCCAATTTGCCTGTTCACCTGTGGGATGTTCCAAATAAGTGTTTGATGAGCATTCCTCAACTTTATCAGTATTTATTGCCACCTTTCCCAACTTCTTTGGCACGTGTTGCTGGCATCAAATTCTAAAGTTAATGATTATTTGAAAAAAAAAAAAAGTTTATCAGTTTGAACATCAAATATGTTGTCTTTGTAGCATATTCAACTGAATATGGGTTGAAAATGATTTGCAAATCGTTGTATTCCGTTTATATTTACATCCAACACAATTTCCCAACTCATATGGAAACGGGGTTTGTACCTAGAAATTTGGTTTCATTTACTCTTTCAATTTCTATTCTGTCTATTTGTATTTGTCTTTCCCATCTACTGTTACCAAATAGCATTATTTTAGTCTTACTGACATTCAAAGATAGTCTGTTTTTGTCAAACCATCTTTTTAATTTGTTCATTTCTTCTGTTATTATATGTATTAGCTTTTGTGTGTTCTCTCCTGAACAAAACGCTGTTGTATCATCCGCAAATAATACTAACTTTAAATCTTTTGTAACTTTACAAATGTCATTTATGTAGAGATTGAACAATTTTGGTCCTAGCATTGATCAGTTAGGTTAAAGGCAAAATTAATTGATTATTAGTAAGTGAGTAAACAGAGTGTGGAAACTCTGCAAAATGTGCTTTCTTGGGGTGTAATGAAGCCCTATACATATTTTATTGTCTGAGGAGAGAAAGTATAAGGTCACCTGAGTTGACCGACTATCCAAGGCCCGACAACACGTACAAACAGGAAGGCTGCATCTTTGATGTCGACTTTTGAACATTTTGCCAGTTACTGTGACTCTGAATGTGGGCGTACTTTTCACAGTGTTTGTGCAAGAACAAAAAGTGTGCCATCTGCTATTGAGATTCCTACAAAACAAAAACCAAAATCATTTGTGTTTTAGTGGAAAAAAACCAAAAAAAACCCGCCTGGAACATTTAAGAGGTCTTTGTCTTGAAGACGGGGGCATGCTTATCAATGTGCGGACCGAGGCTTGTCAATTATCAACGTCACCCACGCGCAGATGAAGAAAAACAGCCGCAAATCAAATCGTCCCAAGGACTTGAATCTCAATGCGGACAAGATTTGAGTGTTGCGGCAGAGACGTCTAATCAAAACACACTTGTGAGCACCAACCACTGATCAATCCCAGTGCAATCAAGCATAACCTCTGCCAGGGTGACACTTGCCACTGTCAAACGCTGTTTGAACAGAATATTGCATTAGTAAATCAGACTGCCTTTCAGATAGGACGGATGCAAGGAAGCTTTAAAAACAACACACCAGTAAACACTCCTTAAACACGATTCTTTCCATCAAACTTTGACAAAAAGACTGCTAACTGAAAGAAACTTTGATTTTCATCACATTGAATAGTATATTTACACAGGCATTAATATTTCCGTTGAAACTGAAAATATGTTTTCACAGCAAAGTCCACTTACACTATATTGCCAAAAGTATTTGGCCACCTGCCTTGACTCACATATGAACTTGAAGTGCCATCCCATTCCTAACCCATAGGGTTCAATATGATGTCGGTCCACCTTTTGCAGCTATTACAGCATCAACTCTTCTGGGAAGGCTGTCCACAAGGTTGCGGAGTGTGTTTATAGGAATTTACCACCATTCTTCCAAAAGCACATTGGTGAGGTCACACACTGATGTTGGTGGAGAAGGCCTGGCTCTCAGTCTCCGTTCTAATTCATCCCAAAGGTGTTCTATCGGGTTCAGGTCAGGACTCTGTGCAGGCCAGTCAAGTTCATCCACACCAGACTCTGTCATCCATGTCTTTATGGACCTTGCTTTGTGCACTGGTGCACAGTCATGTTGGAAGAGGAAGGGGCCCGCTCCAAACTGTTCCCACAAGGTTGGGAGTATGGAATTGTCCAAAATGTTTTGGTATCCTGGAGCATTCCAACTTCCTTTCACTGGAACTAAGGGGCCAAGCCCAACTTCTGAAAAACAACCCCACACCATAATTCCTCCTCCACCACATTTCACACTCGGCACAATGCAGTCCGAAATGTAGCGTTCTCCTGGCAACCTCCAAACCCAGACTGGTCCATCAGATTCCCAGATGGAAAAGTGTGATTCATCAGTCCAGAGAAGGCGTCTCCACTGCTCTAGAGTCCAGTGGCGACGTGCTTTACACCACTGCATCCCACGCTTTGCATCGGACATGGTGATGTATGGCTTAGACGCAGCTGCACGGCCATGGAAACCCATTCCGTGAAGCTCTCTGCGTACTGTACGTGGGCTAATTGGAAGGTCACATGAAGTTTAGAGCTCTGTAGCAACTGACTGTGCAGAAAATCTTCGCACTATGCGCTGCAGCATCCGCTGACCCCTCCCTGTCAGTTTACGTGGCCTACCACTTGGTGGCTGAGTTGCTGTTGTTCCCAAACTCTTCACTTTACTTCTAATAAAGTTGACTTTGGAATATTTAGGAGCGAGGAAATTTTACGCCTGGATTTGTTGCACAGGTGGCCTCCTATGACAGTTCCACGCTGGAAATCACTGAGAGCGGCCCATTCTTTCACAAATGTTTGTAGAAACAGTCTCCATGCCTAAGTGCTTGATTTTATACACCTGTGATTAGGACACCTGATTCTCATCATTTGGATGGCAATATAGTGTATGTTGAATGTTTTACCCCCAAATAAAAACCAGAAGTGCTTCCATGTGGCTACAAAATGTAGCTTACCACCATCAAGTGTGAATGTGGATTGAATGAATGATGGGTTCCTACTAGGGATGTCCGATAATATCAGACTGCCGATATTATTGGCCGATAAATGCTTTAAAATGTAATATCGGAAATTATCGGTATCGGTTTTAACATTATCGGTATCGGTTTTTAAAAGTAAAATTTATGACTTTTTAAAACGCCGCTGTGTACACGGACGTAGGGAGAAGTACAGAGCGCCAATAAACATTGAAGGCACTGCCTTTGCGTGCCGGCCCAATCACATAATATCTACGGCTTTTGACACACTCACAAGTGAATGCAAGGCATACTTGGTCAACAGCCATACAGGTCACACTGAGGGTGGCTGTGTAAACAACTTTAACACTGTTACAAATATGCGCCACACTGTGAACCCACACCAAACAAGAATGACAAACACATTTCGAGAGAACATCCGCACCGTAACACAACATAAACACAACAGGACAAATACCCGGAATCCCTTGCAGCACTAACTCTTCCAGGACGCTACAATATACACCCCCCGCTACCCCCTACCCCGCTCACCTCAACCTCCTCATGCTCTCTCAGGGAGAGCATGTCCCAAATTCCAAGCTGCTGTTTTGAGGCATGTTAAAAAAAATAATGCACTTTGTGACTTCAATAATAAATATGGCAGTGCCATGTTGGCATTTTTTTCTCCATAACTTGAGTTGATTTATTTTGGAAAACCTTGTTACATTGTTTAATTCATCCAGCGGGGCATCACAACAAAATTAGGCATAATAATGTGTTAATTCCACGACTGTATATATCGGTATCGGTTGATATCGGTATTTAAGAGTTGGACAATATCGAAATATGGGATGTCGTCAAAAAAGCCATTATCGGACACCTCTAGTTGTTACTTCTCCGTGAAGCGCTTTGAGTGTCTAGAAAAGCGCTATATAAATCTAATCCATTATTATTATTATGTTACGTGGTTGCAACTGATGAAATGTTGAATTCAGCCTTCACACGCTGGAACTGAACTTTACTGCATCGCTTTGTCAAAACGTGGCTTTTGTCAGTTGACCTAAAAGTGGGGTATCACCTGTAAGTACCAGGAAAACTAATTTTGGACTCCTGCACTACCTTTGGCTGCAGCTCTTTTATGAGCTCTTGGCTAAATGCCATCCACCATCCAGGCATACGGAGGAAACTAATTTCGGGAGCTTGTTTCCGGCATCTCATTCTTCTTACAAAGCTCATGAGGAATATCTGAGCGCTGGCAGAAAATTCCGAGCTTTGCCTCAGGGCTCATGTTAAGACAGTTAGCACTACCTCTTGTCTCCTACAATAAGGGTCAACTCGCTATTTTTTTTTTTTTAAGGTATTTTTAATCGCTATTGATCCGCAGTGCAAAATACGAAGCACTAAAATGTTACTGTGACCTCAAAAAATGGAGTTACTTCTAACCGTGAGTCTGAATTATGATTAAATCTTCTACAGGCTGTTTCACATAACGATTGCATATTTGACACAAGATTCTCAGCAGCTGCAGACAAGCCCATTTGCACAATATTAAAATACTGCTACTGTAATTTATGGTAATTTTGCCACCCTCTGTGCTGATTCTCTCTCGTGCCAGAACCTGCCAATTGAAATCCTTCCAGCTTGATAATTGATTGCAAAACCAATACTGCTAATGTATATATTAGCCAATCAGCCCTAAATGTAGTCTTAGCACACCTAAAAGTACAACTGGTGATAGTACTAATTAACTCAGGGAAGAGATCCTCCCCCTTTGCTTAAAGCTAAGACGAAACACAAAAAAGGTACGATAAAGTAATATTTTCATCAAATCGTGACATACATTTTTGCTAAAAACAACAGTTTTTTTTATGCAGTTATGACTCAATTGGAGAGTATGCAGGTGTACCTAATGTTGTGACTGGGATCATCTACAGCAGGGGTATCAAACTCATTTTTATAGAGGGCCACATCGCAGGAATGGCTGCTTTCAGAGGGCCGATTTTTTTAAATTAATTTACGTTATGCATGCAGGTAATAACCTGTGATTAATCGGAATGCATATGCATTTGAATATTAGATTTTTTTTTATGTATAACTTGCTTTAAAATCATAATATAAAACTGACAATACTAACAAATATATAATAATATAATTGGCATGATCAGATATTATTGAAGTTTAAAATATGCATTTTTTTTTCTGTCAAAATTGAAAGAACGAACACATTTAGTTAAAAAAAAAAAAAAAAAAAAAAAAAAGGATTTTATGGAAAAATTATTATTATGATGTGGCGGGCCAGAACTGGCCCCCGGGCCTTGAGTTTGACACCTATGATCTACAGTATATAATGTTTGTAGAGTCTATTTTTGACCGTGTCTGGACATAAAATGAGCAGTGACAACTTTAAAATGTCTATTTAACCAGTGTACATTTTCAAAAATGTAATTATACTTTTGGAGAGGCTGGGGTGTGGTGTGGTTTCATTTACAATCTGGGAACATCTCTGGATTCCAACATCTTGCAGGCAGACTCAAAAAGCACGTTAGAAAAATGACTATGGAGCAAAATTTACGCAGAATTTAAACCAAAACGACCCTGAGAGGGACAAGTGGTAGAAAATGGCTGGATGGATGGCATATCCAATACATATTATTTAAACCAGTGTTTGTTAACCATAGGGTTGGGCCGTGAGCACTCCCTAGAATAGTGGTTCTTAACCTTGTTGGAAGTACCGAACCCCACCGGTTTTATATGCGCATTCACCCAACCCTTCTTTAGTGAAAAATATATATTTATTTTTTTTCTTCAAATTTAAGGCAACGTTATGTTTTTTTTACTGGTGCACAAAATGAACTGTGTATGAACATCACCTGCAAATCAGTGTGAAATCTGCTGCTGCCTTTCAGAGACCAGTTCAGATATAGAATAGAATAAAAAGTACTTTATTGATCGCTGGGGGAAATTCAGCACCACAGTTTGCTCACAATAGACAATAAACATTCAGGTATAATATAAATACAGTCTATTATACAGCATTATTCACATGTGTATAATGTAAATACAGTCTATTATACATTTAAGTACAGTCAAAAAGGAACATATGCTTTATACAGTCTGATGGCTGTCAGTATGAAGGACTTCCTGTGTCGTTCCGTGTTGACATCTTCGTCTTTTAGCAAAGGTAAAACCATTTTTATCTTTTAATCTTTTTGAACAAGTGGTGCATGCTTTTATTTCAAGTCGCCTGGACTACTGCAATGCACTTTATGCTGGCATTAGCCAAAAAGCTCTCTCCCGGTTGCAGTTAGTCCAGAACGCGGCAGCACGACTTTTAACAGGGGCCAGGAAACGCGAGCATATAACCCCAATTCTTCCGAGTTTGCACTGGCTCCCTGTTCATTTTAGAATTGATTTTAAATCCTTGCTGTTTGTTTTTAAAGCTTTACATGGACTGGCACCTCAGTATATCTCAGACCTCATCCAAATTTACACTCCTGCGCGCGCTCTGAGGTCCGAGAGCCAGCTCCAGCTCGTGGTGCCCAGGACGAGACTTAAAACCAGGGGAGACAGGGCCTTCTCTGTGGTCGGCCCTAAACTCTGGAACACTCTGCCCCTCCATGTTCAAACTGCTTCCACAGTGGAGTGTTTTAAGTCTCGTCTTAAGAACCACTTTTATTCTTTGGCTTTTAACACTTAACACAGTTGTGTGGTCTTCTGTCCTCTGTTGTCCTCTGTGTTTTTTTTATAAATTTTGATGTCTATTTTACTGTTTTAATTGGTTTTACCCTTTAAAATCGTTTTTAATCATATTTATTTTTTATATTGTCTCTGTATTGGTTTTCTATTCATTTATTCTTTGTTTTTATTGTAGCATAATATTGTTTTTAATATTGTTTTTAACATGGCTGTGCAGCACTTTGGAAACATTCTTGTTGTGTAAATGTGCTATATAAATAAAGTGGATTGGATTGGATTGGATTGATATGCGTGGCCTCATCTTGGCAAGTGCCACTCTCATGTCATTTTTTCACAGAAAAGTCTGTTACTTTTCTTCGTTTTCCACACAGGCATACAATACTAGTACACAGCTCATGAAAAACACATTTTTTTTGTTATTGTCATCGTAAGTGGGCCAAAACACTTATATTAGAAAATAATCTCATGGAAATGACTGCTGTCATTTGATTATAATAATAAAACATCCATCCATCCATCAATTTTGTACCCCTTGTCCCTTTTGGGGTCGCGGGGGGGCAGGTGCTGGAGCCTATGTCAGCTTGTTATTTAGTCAGGTTTGGGACAGGTGGGCTGCTGGTGTGGCCACAGTGCATGTGCACGTCTGACGTCGCTCACATGGTGCTCCACTGAATGCTCAAGGAGTTTTTGCGTTTGCTCACGCGTATGGAAAATTAGAGGGAACATTGTTTGGGGTATCCTTGATACGCCGATAGGGAGACGTTTTTATTTACACGATGAGTCGGGTGTGTCTTGACTTCCGCGGCGGCGGCTCTGCCGAACCCCTGAGACCGACTCACCGAACCCCTAGGGAAGAACCCCTGCCCTAGAGTGCCGCCAAAAAAAATCTGTTTCACAGCTGTGGGCTGTATGGCCGTAGAGGTACTCAGTTGTAATACACTTTTTCACCACTTGTGGCAGTAATGACAATCTCAAACAAACGGAAGAAGTCTGGAGCTAAAGTCATAGAGATGTTTCTTAAGCGAGAGAAATCAAACACAATAATTTTTCTTAAGTGCAAAAAAATATGACTAAAAATGTAAAGCTGTATTTTAATTTGCACTTGACAGTTTGTTTAAGAAACATATTCAATACTCATTTAGTTTATTTTAGAACAACATCATTCAGTGTTTCCCATAAACTGCCAAGATACCTGTGGCGGTGGGGGCGTGTCTATGGGCGTGGTCACCATGACATCATCGATTAATTTGCATAATTTACTACAGGGATATGATTTTCTCTAAAAAGGCTCAAAAAATGTATACTTACTAATTAATAATAACAGTTTTGTTTTAAACGTCCATCCATCCATCCATTTTACAATATAATTACAACACTTTATGTACATATTTATATACAGATTTGAACAATAAGTTATTCACTGAAATATATTTATTAATTGTGGTTCTTACAAAAAATATATCTTATAAAATATCTTTAATTAGTGCATACTAAATAATTTAACTTTAGCCTACTACTACAACCATATTATTTACCAGCAACATAAAGTGAAACAGAGGCAGAGGTGTCCTGCCACAGTCAGTAACAAATAAACAGAAAACAGTAGTGGTGGTAGATAGACACAGAGCTTCATCAAACATCTGATCCACTGAACAAAGAGCTCCAAAAATCTTGAACTTTAGACTGCCATCAGTTTTACTCCCTACACTTAACCATGTGTTTCCTACTGCCTGCGGACTTTGCACCCTTTGTTATATACACATGTTGTGTTTCTAATATAAATACATTTAATAAAGTCAAATACAAATAAGGCAACAAGAGAAGTATCCTACACTTCTCTTTTGTAAAGTAAATCTGAACAGCCGATATGGGCATCTACATCAACTATATGATTTGCCTTAGAAGCTGGAGAGGACAAAAAAAATAAAATAAATAAAAAACGTATTTTTTTAATTTTTAATTTTTTTAAAATTTGTGGCGGACGTAATTCTTTCGTGGCGGGCCGCCACAAATAAATGAATGTGTGGGAAACACTGTCATTGCATGTAAAAATAAATTTAATCTGTTGTTTATGAGTCTCTTCCTATGCAGTACATAGTATGTCTTTTTCTAATCAGCCTGACCTAAGCCTATGGTTGATGTTTTAAATAAATAATAATTTTTGTGGGTAAAATGTGGTTTCACATCATTTGACAAGGTTGTAAAGTATAGGTAGCTTATGAAGTTTGTTGTTCTTATAGCCAGACCTGTGTAAATAAACACAGGTTTGTCTATAAGAACAACACATTGCATAATTACTTGAAGACCTAATGAACCTAATTGTACTGTAAGTAGGTTAGGTGTAATTATTAAATATGATTACAATCATAAGTCAGAAAACTAATTCAATGTTAATATTTGAGTGGGCCCTGGGGCACTTTGTCGTGGAAAAGTTGGACCCTGAGGTCAAAAAGGTTACGAACCTCTAATCTAGAGCACAAAGTAGTGTTTTAAATGGAGATTAAAATAACCTCTTTAATGTCTAAGTGATTAGTTCTTCTGTATAACATACACACTGGTAATATTATACTACAAGTTCCAGAATGCACTGGGATAACTGGTCTTTTACTTATTAGTAAATGGTAAATAGATTATACTTGTATGCTAACCTACTGGGGTTTACGTATCTTGCCCCACCTGGGCATTTCGACATGGTCACGAGGTGGGGGATGAGGATCGAAACCGCAACTAGAGATGTCCGATAATATCGGACTGCCGATATATCGGCCGATAAATGCTTATAAATGTAATAGCGGAAATTATCGGTATTGGTTTCAAAAAGTAAAATTTATGACTATTTAAATCGCCGCTGTACGGAGTGGTACACGGACGTAGGGAGAAGTACAGAGCAGTTGCGTCTCCCAGTCATACTTGCCAACCCTCCCGATTTTCCCGGGAGACTCCTGAATTTCAGTGCCCCTCCCAAAAATCTCCCGGGGCAACCATTCTCCCGAATTTCTCCCTATTTCCACCCAAACAACAATACTGGGGGTGTGCTCCTTTGCGTGTCGGCCCAATCACATAATATCTATGGCTTTTTACACACACAAGTGAATGTACTCATACTTGGTCAATAGCCATACAGGTCACACTGAGGGTGAACGTATAAACAACTTTAACACTGTTACAAATGTGCGCCACACTGTGAACCCACACCAAACAAGAATGACAAACACATTTCGGGAGAACAGCCGCACCGTAACACAACATTAACACAACAGAACCCCTTGCAGCACTAACTCTTCAGGGACGCTACAATATACACCCCCCGCCCCAACCCCAACTCAACCCCGCCCGCCTCAACCGCCTCATGCTCTCTCAGGGAGAGCATGTCCCAAATTCCAAGCATGTTAAAAAAATAATGCACTTTGTGACTTCAATAATAAATATGGCAGTGCCATGTTGGCATTTTTTTCCATAACTTGAGTTGATTTATTTTAGAAAACCTTGTTACATTGTTTAATGCATCCAGCGGGGCATCGCAACAAAATTAGGCATAATAAATAATGTGTTAGTTCCACGACTGTATATATTGGTATCGGTTGATATCGGAATCGATAATTAAGAGTTGGACAATATCGGAATATTGGCAAAAAAGCCATTATCGGACATCTCTACCCGCAACCATCTGGTTGGGGGACCTATCACTCTACCAACTGAACCAACATAACTTTTAGCATTGTGCTAATTTGAAACACCAAATTGACTATGTCATCTATATTCTGTTGCCAGTTTGTTCGCTACGTAGTACCTGAGGTCCTTATCTCAGCCATCAATCTGTCAATCCTTTCCGTGTCCGGGCCTGGTAAGGTTCGCCTTGTTGAATCAAATTAAGCCGCATGCTCCACTCCTGGTGGTGCCCTTCCGTCAATTCCTTTTAGTAGCAGCCATTTAGGCTCAAAACTCCATCTAACAAAGTTTAACTGTCAGTGAGTTTGCATTTTAACTGGTCAGCAGAGTGCCTACAAAAGTTCATAGTAATATATCTTGCTAGTTTGCCAATTGGACATGTAATTTCACCGTTGAAGCCAACGCATTGTCTCTTGCACACCTACACAAGACAACAGAAAACCGACTCCTCCAGGGAAGGCACAGATGGCATTTAGAGTCAGATTGGCCGGTGTCTAGATATGCAATCTCCCTGCAAGCCCAATGAATCCTCCTCCTTCTAACACATATATACATTTCACGACAATCCTGCGGACAACCACTCTGGCTGAACACGATACGACCAAAATTAATATCCTCAACTTGCTGTACATCATGGAAAATTGATGACCCTTAATCATAACTGAGCGGCAATAATGATTATTCGACACCCCGTAGATTACTTACCTCTGATGATGCGGAAATGAGTTCATAACACTGACCTAGCATTTTCTATTTATAGCCAACAGATGTATGGCTATACCAATCCATCAGCATTCAGCGTGCTTAGCGAGCCTTGTGAATAACCACTTTACAATTTGCAACCAAGGCTAATGATTTATGAGAGACATTCTGTAAAATGAAGCTGTTAATATGTGGCTTGATCACTTTATAGTATTTCTGCTGAGCAAGCAACCAATGTTTGCTAATGAAAATGACTACAACCCCACTGGGCATCTTCCAAGTTGTTTATGATGCTGTACGTATACAAACCCCAAAACCAGTGAAGTTGGCACGTTGTGTAAATGGTAAATAAAAACAGAATACAATGATTTGCAAATCCTTTTCAGCCTATATTCAATTGAATAGACTGCAAAGACAAGATATTTAATGTTCAAACTGGAAAATGTTATTTTTTTGCAAATATTAGCTCATTTGGAATTTGATGCCTGCAACATGTTTCAAAAAAGCTGGCACAAGTGGCAAAAAAGACTGATAAAGTTGAGGAATGCTCATCAAACACTTATTTAAAACATCCCACAGGTGAACAGGCAAATTGGGAACAGGTGGGTGCCATGATTGGGTATAAAAGCAGCTTCCATGAAATGCTCAGTCATTCACAAACAAGGATGGGGCGAGGGTCACCACTTTGTCAACAAATGCGTGAGCAAATTGTCCAACAGTTTAAGAACAACATTTCTCAACCAGCTATTGCAAGGAATTTAGGGATTTCACCATCTATGGACCGTAATGTCATCAAAAGGTTCAGAGAATCTGGAGAAATCACTGCACATTGATGACATTACGGACATTCGATCCCTCAGGCGGTACTACATCAAAAAGCAACATCAGTTTGTAAAGGATATCACCACTTTAAAAAAAACACTGTCAGTAACTACAGTTTGTCGCTACATCTGTAAGTGCATTTAAAACTCTACTATGCCAAGCCAAAGCCATTTATCAACAACACCCAGAAACGCCGGCAGCTTTGCTGGGCCCGAGCTCATCTAAGATGGACTGATACAAAGTGGAAAAGTGTTCTGTGGTCAGACGAGTCCACATTTCAAATAGTTTTTGGAAACTGTGGACGTCGTGTCCTCTGGAACAAAGAGGAAAATAACTATCCGGATTGTTCAAGGTGCAAAGTGTAAAAGCCAGTATGTGTGATGGTATGGGGGTGTATTAGTGCCCAAGACATGGGTAACTTACACATCTGTGAAGGCACCATTAATGCTGAAAGGTACATACAGGTTTTGGAGCAACATATGTTGCCATCCAAGCAACGTTATCATGGACGCCCCTGCTTATTCCAGCAAGACAATGCCAATCCACATGTTACAACAGCGTGGCTTCATCGTAAAAGAGTGCGGGTACTAGACTGGCCTGCCTGTAGTCCAGACCTGTCTCCCATTGAAAATGTGTGGTGCATTATGAAGCCTAAAATAGCACAAGGGAGACCCCCGGACTGTTGAACAACTTAAGCTGTACGTCAAGCAAGAATGGGAAAAAAATTCCACCTGAAAAGCTTCAAAAATGTGTCTCCTCAGTTCCCAAACCTTTACTGAGTGTTGTTAAAAGAAAGGCCATGTAACACAGTGGTAAAAATGCCCCTGTGCCAACTTTTTTGCAATGTGTTGCTGCCATTAAATTCCAAGTTAATGATTATTTGCAAAAAAAAAAAAAAAGTTTCTCAGTGTGAACATTAAATATCTTGTCTTTGCAGTCTATTCAATTGAATATAAGTTGAAAAGGATTTGCAAATCATTGTATTCTGTTTTTATTTACGAATTACCCAACATGCCAACTTCACTGGTTTTGGGTTTTGTATAATAAAAGTCAGTTTGCAATAATAAGATCAACTGTCATTTGATTGACACTGACTTTAAAAGAGAGAAATGTCACAACTTCATTAAAATTTAAGACAGAGACAAATATTTTTAAGATCTCATTTGACTGTGAGCCAAAATAATCTGTGACCTATTTTTGGTGTACAAACACATGATCTTAATTAGATCAGCACCAAATTGAATACCATCATAGATAACCACTTTCAACATCCCCTTAAAGGGGAACTGCACTTTTTTTTGGGAAATGTTGCCTATCGTTCCCAAAAGGAGAAGACAAAAGGTTTTGATTCTTTTTTGCATTCTAATTTGTAAAAATCGGCTTGTTCTAGGTGGCTAGCAATGCAGCTAATGGGAGCAATCTATTCTGCCTCTAAATCACTTTAAAAATGCTTCTAAAAAACACCAACAATACTTATTTTAGGTTTGGTAAATGATAATAAATAATAACCAAGCTGTAGCGACATTATCGTAAGAACAAACACAGAGGAACTCTTTTTCTAGCGTAGTAACTAGGGCTGCAACAACTAATCGATTAAATCGATAAAAAAAATAGTTGGCGATTAATTTAGTCATCAATTCGTTGGATCTATGCTATGCGCAGAGGCAATTGTATTTTTTTTATTTTATAAACCTTTATTTATAAACTGCAACGTGTATGCTGTTTTTTTTCCAATAAAATACTGGAAAGGATAGAAATGTAGTTTGTCTCTGTTATCCGACGATTAATCGAAGTAATAATCGACAGATTAATCGATTATCAAATTAATCGTAAATTGCAGCCCTAGTAGTAACACATCGCCTTGCGACGGCATGAGCTAAAAGGCTTTTATGTTTGTAATGCACACCACTGCAATATGACACCAATCTGTACTGACTGAAAAACATGAACAATCATATACTGTAAAGTATTAGCCCACATTTTATGTTTCGTTTGTATACAGCTAGCTCGGCAATGTATGTACTGTAGTTGTACTTACAAGCATGAAGTGCTGCATATATCGTGATCGATATTATAGTGACTCACTCGATGGACAGTTGTCCGTTTGGTCAAGCCGGCCGTTTAGCTTGGGTAAGCACTCCATTTATGTCGAAATAGCTTGGCTCTAAGCTCCTCATTTACAGCGTCAAAGTCACGCCGACCTCACCTTCCCGGCTTCCGTCTTCTCAAACGCTTCACCCTCTTCTTTGTGCTTGCTTCTAGAAGCAGTAGTTCATCCTCCGTATGTTCAGCTTCAAAAAGATAAAGCTGGGAATCTTAATTTTATACAACATTTTTTTTCTTTTACCAAGTCTGTCATGATTAGAACGCACTCGCGTTAGTTTCTGGAAGTAGGAACACACATTTATTGCCGGAAGTCGGAAGTGTGTTGATATGGAAACGAAAATAAATGTATTAAGGAAATAAGTGCCGGAAATGCGTTAAATGACCAGAATAGGGTATATTGAACATATTACATATTGTTATGAACATGTTTGTTATGACATTATACATATATATATATATATATATATATATATATATATATATATATATATATATTGTATATATACATATACAGTATATACATACATATATACATATACATACATATATACATACATATATATATACATATATATACATACATATACACATATATACACATATACAGTATATACATACAGTGTTTCCCATAAACTGCCAAGATACCTGTGGCGGTGGGGGCGTGGCTATGGGCGTGGTCACCATGACATCATCGAGTAATTTGCATAATTTACTACAATGATTTGATTTTCTCTAAAAAGGCTCAAAAAATGTATACTTGCTAATTAATAATAACAGTTTTGTTTAAAACGTACAATATAATTACAACACTTTATGTACATATTTATATACAGATTTGAACAATAAGTTATTCACTGAAATATATTTATTAATTGTGGTTCTTACAAAAAATATATCTTATAAAATATAAAAGCTAAAATGTCTCAAAGCTCTGCCCCTTTAATTAGTGCATACTAAATAATTTGACTTTAGCCTACTACTACAACCATATTATTTACCAGCAACATAAAGTGAAACAGAGGCAGATGTGTCCTGCCACAGTCAGTAACAAATAAACAGAAAACAGTAGTGGTGGTAGATAGACACAGAGCTTCATCAAACATCTGATCCACTGAACAAAGAGCTCCAAAAATCTTGAACTTTAGACTGCCATCGGTTTTACTCCCTACACTTAACCATGTGTTTCCTACTGCCTGCAGACTTTGCACCCTTTGTTATATACACATGTTGTGTTTCTAATATAAATACATTTAATAAAGTCAAATACAAATAAGGCAACAAGAGAAGTATCCTACACTTCTCTTTTGTAAAGTAAATCTGAACAGCCGATATGGGCATCTACATCAACTATATGATTTGCCTGAGAAGCTGGAGAGGACAAAAAAAAAAAAAAAAAAAGTATTTATTTTTTTTATTTTATTTATTTGTGGCGGACATAATTCTTTCGTGGCGGGCCGCCACAAATAAATGAATGTGTGGGAAACCCTGACATATATATATACACATACATATATACATACATATATTAGGGGTGTCCCGATCCAGGTTTTTGCACTTCCGATCCGATACCGATATTGTTTTTGCACTTCCGATCCGATACCGATAATGGCACAATTCCAAAAAAAATAAGTGCAGTTCCCCTTTAAGGCGGTCTGTTTTCCACCCTAATGCAGCGTAAAGTTGCAAAATCCACACCAATCATCAGTCAACACTTAGCCCTTGTCTCGCCATATCTAAGTCTTTTTTGTCCTCCACCATGTCACTAACTCTTTGTTCGTCATTAAGAAGTAATTAGGTGAACAATCATTCTTTTTTTTAATTTTTTACTACATGTTGTTCTCACCTCCAGAGCACCCGCTGTGGCGGAGCAATGGTGCGGAATCAGTGAGGCAGAATGTGGACCCACCTCTCAGTTCTATCTCTCCTTTCATCCATCTGATGGAGGCAGCTGGCTTGCTGCCCATAGCCGTGCAGGTGAGCTCCGTCTCGTTGCCCTCGCTGACCACGTCCTCGCGGCTCTCGATGATTGGGTTTCCTGGAGGCACTGTTGCACAATAATGAGGAAGACACAAAACGTCCATTTTTGTTCTTGGAGTACACATGGCAGATGTTGAAAAAACAATCAGAGACTTTTAGCAACGTGGTTTCCAATTAGCGCTGATTCCTGGACACTCAGCAGCTACAGTATATTATTTTAAATATCTCTATTGTTTGTTCTTGGGCCAGATGATTTAAGATTACATATGTGACATGAAGGGCTTATGTGCAGTAGGTTTTATAATGCCTATTTATTTTTGCAAAAACACTTGAAACTAAGGAAATTATGTTTGGACTTTCCTGTTCCGTTGGAATATTGTTTCGCTTATTTTAGGAAGGATAAAACAATAAAAGTAATACAATTGGTCTAGAGCAGGCCTGGGCAATTATTTTGACTCGGGGGGCCCAAATTTAGAGAAAAAAATGTGTCTGGGGGTTAATATACTGTATCTATCTATGTATAAAAATAAATAAATATATATATATATATATATATATATATATATATATATATATATATATATACATATATATATATACACACACACTACCGTTCAAAAGTTTGGGGGCCATTTTGAGCGTTTAATTGACCCCACAAATGTGATGCTCCAGAAACTCAATCTGCTCAAAGGAAGGTCAGTTTTGTAGCTTCTGTAAGGAGCTAAACTGTTTTCAGATGTGTGAACATGATTGCACAAGGGTTTTCTAATCATCAATTAGCCTTCTGAGCCAATGAGCAAACACATTGTACCATTAGAACACTGGAGTGATAGTTGCTGGAAATGGGCCTCTATACACCTATGTAGATATTGCACCAAAAACCAGACATTTGCAGCTAGAATAGTCATTTACCACATTAGCAATGTATAGAGTGTATTTTTTTAAAGTTAAGACTAGTTTAAAGTTATCTTCATTGAAAAGTACAGTGCTTTTCCTTCAAAAATAAGGACATTTCAATGTGACCCCAAACTTTTGAATGGTAGTATATATATATATATATATATATATATATATATATATATATATATATATATATATATATATATATATATATATATATATATATATACTTATGTATACATACAGTCGTGGTCAAAACTTACATACACTTGTAAACTACTACTCAGTGGCCTAGTGGTTAAAGTGTCCGTCCTGAGATGGGTAGGTTGTGAGTTCAAACCCCGGCCGAGTCATACCAAAGACTATAAAAATGGGAGCCATTACCTCCCTGCTCGGCACTCAGCATCAAGGGTTGGAATTGGGGGTTAAATCACCAAAAATGATTCACGGGCGCGGCCACCGCTGCTGCTCACTGCTCCCCTCACCTCCCAGGGGGTGAACAAGGGGATGGGTCAAATGCAGAGGACAAATTTAACCACACCTAGTGTGTGTGTGACAATCATTGGTACTTTAACATTAAAGAACATAATGTCATGGCTGTCTTGAGTTTCCAATAATTTCTACAACACTTATTTTTTTGTGATAGAGTGATTGGAGCAAATACTGCCATCCACAAGCTTCTGCTTGAATTTTTGACCACTCCTCTTGACAAAATTGATGCAGTTCAGCTAAATGTGTTGGTTTTCTGACATGGACTTGCTTTTTCGGCACACGCTTAAAGGCCTGCTGAAATTTTTTTTAAAAATTTAAACGGGAATAGCAGATCCATTCTATGTGTCATACTTGATCATTTCGCGATATTGCCATATTTTTGCTGAAAGGATTTAGTAGAGAAAATCGACGATAAAGTTCGCAACTTTTGCTCGCTGATAAAAAAGCCTTGCCTGTACAGGAAGTAGCGTGACGTCACAGGAGGTAATATTCCTCACTATTTTCCTTTGTTTACAATGGAGCGAGAGAGATTCGGAGCGACAAAGCGACGATTACCCCATTAATTTGAGCGAGGATGAAAGATTCGTGGATGAGGAACGTTACAGTGAAGAACTACAGGCAGTGCAGGATGTATCTTTTTTCGCTCTGACCGTAACTTAGGTACAAGCTGGCTCATTGGATTCCACACTCTCTCCTTTTTCTATTGTGGATCACGGATTTGTATTTTAAACCACCTCGGATACTATATCCTCTTGAAAATGAGAGTCGAGAACGCGAAATGGACATTCACAGTGACTTTTATCTCCACGACAACAATACATCGGTGACACATTTAGCTAACGTGATAGCATCGTTCTCAAATGCAGATAGAAACAAAATAAATAAATCCCTGACTGGAAGGATAGACAGAAGATCAACAATACTATTAAACCATGTACATGTAACTACACGGTTAATAATTCTCAGCCTGGTAAAGCTTAACAATGCTGTTGCTAACGACGCTAAGGCTAACTTAGCAACTTAGCAACCGGACCTCACAGAGCTATGATAAAAACATTAGCGCTCCACCTACGCCAGCCAGCCCTCATCTGCTCCTCAACAGCCGTGCTCACCTGCGTTCCAGCGATCGACGGCGCGACGAAGGACTTCATCCGTGGGTTTGGCGGCTAGCATCGGCTAGGCGTCTGCTATCCAAGTAAGTAGTCCTTGTTGTGTTGCTACAGCCAGCCGCTAATACACCGATCCCACCTACAACGTTCTTCTTTGCAGCCTCCATTGTTCATTAAACAAATTGCAAAAGATTCACCAACACAGATGTCCAGAATACTGTGGAGTTATGAAATGAAAACAGAGCTTTTTCTACGGGCTCCAAATACTTCCCTTGTCCTCGTGACGTCACACGCATACGTCAGCATAATAAAACGTTTTTAACCGGAAGTGTGGCGGGAAATTTAAAATTGCACTTTATAAGTTAACCCGGCCGTATTGGCATGTGTTGCAATGTTAAGATTTCATCATTAAAATATAAACTATCAGACTGCGTGGTCGGTAGTAGTGGGTTTCAGTAGGCCTTTAAGTCAGGACTTTGGGAAGGCCATTCTAAAACCTTAATTCTAGCCTGATTTAGCCATTCCTTTACCACTTTTGACGTGTGTTTGGGGTCATTGTCCTGTTGGAACACCCAACTGCGCCCAAGACCCAACCTCCGGGCTGATGATTTTAGCTTGTCCTGAAGAATTTGGAGGTAATCCTCCTTTTTCATTGTCCCATTTACTCTCTGTAAAGCACCAGTTCCATTGGCAGCAAAACAGGCCCAGAGCATAATACTACCACCACCATGCTTGACGGTAGGCATGGTGTTCCTGGGATTAAAGGCCTCACCTATTCTCCTCCAAACATATTGCTGGGTATTGTGGCCAAACAGCTCCATTTTTGTTTCACCGGACATCACATGGACAAAGATAAGACTTTCTGGAGGAAAGTTTAGCTGAACTGCACCATTTTGTCAAGAGGAGTAGTTAAAAATGCAAGCAGAAGCTTGCCAGAAGCTTGTGGATGGCTACCAAAAGCGCCTTATTGCAGTGAAACTTGCCAAGGGACATGTAAGCAAATATTAACATTGCGCTATGTATACTTTTGAACCAGCAGATTTGCTCACATTTTCAGTAGACCCATAATAAATTCATAAAAGTAGCAAACTTCATGAATGTTTTTTGTGACCAACAAGTATGTGCTCCAATCACTCTACCACAAAAAAATAAGAGTTGCAGAAATGATTGGAAAGTCAAGACAGCCATGACATGATGTTCTTTACAAGTGTATGTAAACTCTTGACCACGACTGTATGTGTACACAAAACCTCACAATAATGTCTGATTGAAAGCTAAAAACGTATGACAGACCTCTTTCAAAAACGGAATGGAATTTTACATTTTTTTACTGAACGGGACATGAAAATAAAGAATGTGGGATTTATAATATTAACTATGAGCGATAAAACACTAAATATTGACAACATATGAACATCACACCCCCTCTCCATCCACATATTTTACAATCAAGCGAAACGCAACAAAAATGCAAAAAACACAATGAAATATGAACGTGAAGGGTAAAAAAAAACCCCACCTACAATCTGATATACCGTATTTTTCGGACTATAAGTCGCAGTTTTTTTCATAGTTTGGCCGGGGGTGCGACTTATACCCAGGAGCGACTTATGTGTGAAATTATTAACACATTAGCGTAAAATATCAAATAATATTATTTATCTCATTCACGTAAGAGACTAGACGTATAAGATTTCATGGGATTTAGCGATTAGGAGTGACAGATTGTTTGGTAAACGTATAGCATGTTCTATATGTTATAGTTATTTGAATGACTCTTACCATAATATGTTACGTTAACATACCAGGCACGTTCTCAGTTGGTTATTTATGCCTCATATAACGTACACTTATTCAGCCTGTTGTTCACTATTCTTTATTTATTTTAAATTGCCTTTCAAATGTCTTTTTGGTGTTGGCTTTTATCAAATACATTTCCCCCAAAAAAGCGACTTATACTCCAGTGCGACTTATATATATTTTTTCCCTTCTTTATTATGCATTTTCGGCCGGTGCGACTAATACTCCGGAGCGACTTATAGTCCGAAAAATACGGTATCTGATACATCATTAAGCTTTAGAACTTTGTTGTAAAATCTCCTTTCACGTCTTTTCCTGACATCCGCATTTCAGGTTGTGACTTAGATTACCATAGTAATTAATTAGATTACCCTGGTAACTAGTATATCATGCAAAAGCGCAGATTCCAACCATTGAAATACTTTGTATAGTTCAAGACTCACAGTAATTTAAAAACATCACTGCACATCATAATGGCAGCTACAGTTTCCATCTTAAAGATTTTTAAAAAATATTTGGGAATGTCCGGCGGGCCAGATTGAAAGGCTTAAAGGGTCGCATGCCCAGGGCTGGTCCAGAGTCTGGTAAGAAAAAATATTGATGAATACGTAGAGATGCACCGATCAGTATATTTTTATGAAAAGGTGCGTGATCGGCCAAGGCCGATGACAAAAGCTGAGCTGGTTGACACCACAGTATTTTATTTTTGGTCCCCCAGCTGACAAAGACAGCTAGCAGCCTACTGTATATTTATAAACAGTTAGGAGCTGCTCCCCTAAGTTAACAGTCGGCATTGCGGCATATAAACTACATTATATATTATCACTGGAGGACGAGGCTAAACATGTTATACACCGAGTAAGAGCAAAGCAGGCGCAGACAGGAAGGCATGCTAATCACTAAGCTAGCATGGAACAAGACAAGAGGTGCTTAGTCAACTTTAAGAAGTGTAGGTAGAACCATGTTACAACAGAAAGTAAGGAGCTATTAACAGGAAATTAACAAGTATCCGTATTTTTCGGAGTATAAGTCGCACCTGCCGAAAATGCATAATAAAAAAGGAAAAAAAACATAAGTCGCACTGGAGCCCGCCCAAACTATGAAAAAAACTGTGACTTATAGTCCGAAAAATACGGTAATAAGCGTCTACAAAGAAGATACTCAAACGGTGCTCTGTTGCTGTGTAGCGGCCAGGCGTATATTTTCGGGGAGGGTAAATCGATCCATTACTGGTAGCGTCGATACCAAAGGTTGAATCAGTATACCATCAATAATATAGCGATTACAATTTTTTATTTTTTATTCCACTATGAGGAAATACTGAAACCACGGTCGTGTGTTGTTATGCCAAAAGTTGGTCCACTTAAAAAGTTAAAGTACCAATGATTGCCACACACACACACTAGGTGTGGCAAAATTTTTCTCTGCATTTGACCCATCACCCTTGATCACCCCCTGGGAGGTGAGGGGAGCAGTGGGCAGCAGCGGTGGCCACGCCCAGGAATCATTTTTGGTGATATTTTAACCCCCAATTCCAACCCTTGATGCTGAGTGCCAAGCAGGGAGGTAATGGCTCCCATTTTTATAGTCTTTGGTATGACTCGGCCGGGCTTTGAACTCACAACCTACCGATCTCAGGGCGGACACTCTAACAACTAGGCCACAGTCACAGCTACGACCATTAGCCGTGTTGTTAGCATTCCGTCTTGTTAGAGTGTCCTGCATTGTCCTGGAATGTCTTGTCTTTTTACATTACTCACACCAAAAGGCTCCCCAATGTGGGGATGTGTCATTGATGAGGCAGGAGCGAATCAAAAAGTTGTTCTGCTAAAACATGTTCAACTTGAAGATACAGTAGTGCCAAGATTACCGTATTTTTCGGACTATAAGGCACACTTTAAATCTTTTAATTTTCTCAAAAATCAACAGTGCGCCTTATAAGCCGGTGCGCCTAATGTACGGCATAATTCTGGTTGTGCTTACTGACCTTGAAGCAATTTTATTTGGTACATGGTATTATGATAAGTGTGACCAGTAGATGGCAGCCATACATAAGAGATATGTGTAGACTGCAATATGATGGCAGTAAACAACACCTAAACTTTAAATGTTCTATTGAAAATATAGAACATTACACACGGCACTCAAAAATCTAACAAAATGTTTTTAGTAGGACTTTGGGAAGCTACGAAGCCGCACCGCTTGATGGATTGTACTGTGCTTCAACATACGAGTATTACTATGGTGTGTGTATAAGGACCGTGAAATGGCACCTGTTAGCAGACATATTACCTGGCGTTTTGTTTCGCGATATTATGCAAAACCAACTTTTCTTATCTTATCTGGTACCTGCTGATGTGTATTTGGGATCTGCATAAGTCCTGAAAATGTGCGCGTGTCCGCAATTGTAGTCAATAAGCTTCTTCTTTTTCTCTATCTTCTTATGTGGCATTCATCTTCCGCTGTTGCCATTTCTAATATAAAGTCGTGTAAAGTTCTTACTTATATCTAGGGATGTCCGATAATATCGGACTGCCGATATTATCGGCCGATAAATGCTTTAAAATTTAATATCGGAAATTATCGGTATCGGTTTCAAAATTATCGGTATCGGTTTCAAAAACTAAAATGTATGGCTTTTTAAAACGCTGCTGTGTACACGGACGTAGGGAGAAGTACAGAGCGCCAATAAACCTTAAAGGCACTGCCTTTGCGTGCCGGCCCAGTCACATAATATCTACGGCTTTTCACACACACAAGTGAATGCAAGGCATACTCGGTCAACAGCCATACAGGTCACACTGAGGGTGCCCGTATAAACAACTTTAACACTGTTATAAATATGCGCCACACTGTGAACCCACACCAAACAAGAATGACAAACACATTTCGGGAGAACATCCGCATCGAAACACAACAAACACAACAGAACAAATACCCAGAACCCCTTGCAGCACTAACTCTTCCGGGACGCTAAAATATACACCCCCCGCTACCACCTGCCCCAAATCCCCGCCCACCTCAACCTCCTCATGCTCTCTCTGGGAGAGCATATCCCAAATTCCAAGCTGCTGTTTTGAGGCATGTTAAAAAAAATTATGCACTTTGTGACTTCAATAATAAATATGGCAGTGCCATGTTGGCATTTTTTTCCCATAACTTGAGTTGATTTATTTTGGAAAACCTTGTTACATTGTTTAATGCATCCAGCGGGGCATCACAACAAAATTAGGCATAATAATGTGTTAATTCCACGACTGTATATATCGGTTGATATCGGAATCGGTCATTAAGAGTTGGACAATATCGGCAAAAAAGCCATTATCGGACATCTATAGTTATTGATTGAAGTAAAGTGTGAATGTCATTAAAACAGTTAGCGCCATCTTTTGACACTAATAGGACCCTTTAATGCGCCTTATAATCCGGTGCGCCTTTTGTATGAAAAAAGACCTGAATAGACCCGCTTATAGCCAGTGCGCCTTTTAATCCAGTGCACCCTATGGTCCAAAAAATATGGTATCTTACCCTTAGTTCACCCTTGATTTAATTTAGGCCAAAAATATGCTTTTTTTTAATATACAGTATACACTACTGTTAAAAAGTTTGGGGTCACATTGAAATGTCCTTATTTTTGAAGGAAAAGCACTGTACTTTTCAATGAAGATAACTTTAAACTAGTCTTAACTTTAAAGAAATACACTCTATACATTGCTAATGTGGTAAATGACTATTCTAGCTGCAAATGTCTGGTTTTTGGTGCAATATCTACATAGGTGTATAGAGGCCCATTTCCAGCAACTATCACTCCAGTGTTCTAATGGTACAATGTGTTTGCTCATTGGCTCAGAAGGCTGATTGATGATTAGAAATACCTTGTGCAATCATGTTCACACATCTGAAAACAGTTTAGCTCGTTACAGAAGCTACAAAACTGACCTTCCTTTGAGCAGATTGAGTTTCTGGAGCATCACATTTGTGGGGTCAATTAAACGCTCAAAATGGCCAGAAAAAGAGAACTTTCATCTGAAACTCGACAGTCTATTCTTGTTCTTAGAAATGAAGGCTATTCCACAAAATTGTTTGGGTGACCCTAAACTTTTGAACGGTAGTGTGTATATATATTTTTTTTAAGCCGCGATGTCGTGAAGCTGCAATTTTTATTCAGCCTTTAAGAGCGCAGACACATTGAAATGAATGCATCTTCCCCGCATACGTTTCAAGTTGACCTTTAGGCGTGGACGAGCGTTAAATACTATGAAATGTTTTCGTATGAACTTTTCTGTCAGTAAACTTCTTTGCGGCGTCTCCTGGTATCCAAAAAAAAAGGTCAGCGCGGTTGAAAAGATTGCACAGTTTGAGAAGTTTGCTGCATTCATCTTTAAAACGCTGAAACGGGTTGAATGAGTGGAGATTTAAATATGAAAACCGTATTCCCGTGTTAGGCCAAATAACCCCTCCATGCTTGGAAAGCGGGATACTTTCCCTTTATTGCTCGAATTAGTCATCGGGCTGAACTCTAGTCACTTGAAAGCCAAATGTCAGCGGGGGAGTTCATTCCAAGGACTCTTCAATACAACCCTAAGTTCGGGATAGAACTGCAGCTACTGTGGGCCTCAATTGTACAAGTAAAGTAATTACTTTAAAGGGCTTTTAATGCCTTTCAGTCCCTCCCGGGATGTCGGCGTGTATCATAAAGCCTAACTAGAGTCATTTTACTGCAAAGCATCAGCGCGGAGGCACAGCTGACTCTCAAAGGGGAACAGTTTTGGACCAGCCAAGTCAACATTCAGGAGGATTCACAGAGTCAACACAGCTGCCAGAACCGACGCGGACGACGCCATCGGATTCAGCATCTGCTCCTTTTCCGTCGGGCTGCCGAGCGCTGAGGACGCCTAATTGGCTGACATTTTAGTTTCTGGTGCTACAGATAACAGGATCAAAGATGACTACGTATTCAGATTCGCCTGCCGTAATGCAGCAGGATACGTGTGAGAGGAGGGGTTAGATCAGACCTAGGCAAAATACGGCTCGCAGGCCACGTGTGGCCCATTAAGATTTTCAATCCGGCCCACCGGACATTCTACATTTTTTTAAACCTTTAACATCAAAACTGTAGCCGCCATTATGATGTGCAGTGCTGTTTTTAAATGACCGTAAGTCTTGAACTATATATAGAAAGTATTTCAATGGTTGAAATCTGCACTTTTGGGTGCTCTAGGAGTTATTACAGTAATCTACGTCACAGCAGCTCAGACCAGGAACAAAGCACAGTGGGTGGGGTTTGTTTTCAGAGCCGCCAGCCCGAAACGCGTGTGTCAGAAACAGATGCGGAAGCAGATTTTTACGTGTTTATTGTAGGTGTTTAGTACACTTTACATTCATATTTTGCTGTTTTGTTACATTTGTGTTGCGTTTTGCTTGATTATAAAATATACACAACATACGAGGAGCTGGTCTGAGAAGTAAAAGAGGAGCGACGTTCATATGTTGTTAATATTCAGTGTTCCATTGTTCATAGTTAATATTCTAAATCCCACGTAAAAGAGGAGCGACTTTCATATGTTGTTAATATTCAGTGTTTTATTGGTCATAGTTAATATTATAAATCCAACGTAAAAGAGGAACGATGTTCATATGTTGTTAATATTCAGTGTGTTATTGGTCATAGTTTTAATATTGTAAATCCCACATAAAAGAGGAGCGACGTTCATATGTTGTTAATATTCAGTGTTTTATTGTTCATAGTTAATATTGTGAATCCCACATAAAAGAGGAGCGATGTTCATATGTTGTTAATATTCAGTGTGTTATTGGTCATAGTTTTAATATTCTAAATCCCACGTAAAAGAGGAGCGACGTTCATATGTTGTTAATATTCAGTGTTTTATTGGTCATAGTTAATATTATAAATCCAACGTAAAAGAGGAACGATGTTCATATGTTGTTAATATTCAGTGTGTTATTGGTCATAGTTTTAATATTGTAAATCCTACATAAAAGAGGAGCGACGTTCATATGTTGGTAATATTCAGTGTTTTATTGGTCATAGTTACAATTGTAAATCCCACATAAAACAGGAGCGATGTTCATTTGTTGTTAATATTCAGTGTTTTATTGGTCAGAGTTAATATTGTAAATCCCACCTAAAAGAGGAGCGACGTTCATATGTTGTTAATATTCAGTGTTTTATTTGTCATAGTTAATATTGTAAATCCCACATAAAAGAGGAGCGAAGTTCATATGTTCTTAATATTCAGTGTTTTATTGGTCATAGTTACAATTGAAAATCCCACATAAAAGAGGAGCGATGTTCATATGTTGTTAATATTCAGTGTTTTATTGGTCATAGTTAATATTGTAAATCACACATAAAAGAGGAGCAATGTTCATATGTTATTAATATTCAGTGTTTTATTGTTCATAGTTAATATTGTAAATCCCACGTAAGAGGAGCGACGTTCAAATGTTATTAATATTCAGTGTGTTATTGGTCATAGTTAATAGTGCAAATCCCACTTTCTTTATTTTCATGTACATTTTGGGTGTCCCATTCAGTAAAAAACTGTAAAATCGCATTCCTTTTTTTGAGTGGTCTGTCATAACTTTTTTAGAACTCTATCGGACATTGTGACTTTTGGTATTAGTGTTCCTGAAAAAAAAGGGACCTAAACACACATACTGTACAGCAGGTTTTTACAGCTAAATGTGTATATATAATTTATACACACATACACATTGGCCCCCCCAAACACATGATTTCTCTCAATGTGGCCCCCGAGTCAAAATATTTGGGATAGAGAGAGTGCATACCCAGGACGGTGATGTCTGCGTAGGCCTCCTGAGGTGGGTCAGTGTAGAGCTGGCAGACGTAGCGTCCCTCGTCGGAGAGTGACACGTTGGACAGAGACACCCGCAGTTCGTTGTCAGAGAAATTGACCAGCTGGAACCGACTGTCCTTTAGGGCTGTGGGGGACACACACACACCAGACTATGAGTGAGGGAACACACAAATGTGACGGGGAAAAAAAAATCCCCGATAGGCGGCAGGAAGACAAAGTGGAGGAGAAAATGAGAGAGGAGGGGAACGGGGGTAAGGGGGATAGTTTTATAGGCTCTCTCCTTAATTGAGTCAGAGAAAAGTGGGCTTCAAAATGATTCATACCAGCGGATTTATAAAGTATAGCTTCACAGTCTGTGTGAGCAGCGCTCATGAGGACTGCTAACAAGCCGGCAACTCTTAAACAGCCTGCTGCTCCTCGTCATGGATGGATGCATCACACCCCCTTTCCAAAACACTTTATAGAAATGAAAGCTACGTGTATTCAAGTAGTTCGGGTAATAACATTTTACTGGACGACGGTGCATTTAAAAAAGTGTTTACAGCAACGCGTGACTCCCTAATGGGGAAAGATCATTTCGGCCAATCAGAGACATGAAGAAAGGTATTTGTGGTGAAGTGAAGTGATTTATATTTATATAGCGCTTTTTTCTAGTGACTCAAAGCGCTTTACATGGTGAAACCCAATATCTAAGTTACATTTTTAAACCAGTGTGGGTGGCACTGGGAGCAGGTAGGTAAAGTGTCTTGCCCAAGGACACGACGACAGTGACTCGGATGGCAGAAGCAGGGATCGAACCTGGAACCCTCAAGTTTCTGGCACGGCCACTCTACCAACCGAGCTACACCGCCCCCATACTGTGAAGGCAATATAAAAAAAACAACAACGGAGACTCATGGAAAGGAATACGGAGTTACTCTCCGATATCTTCTTTAAGTACAGAGTTCACAAACGAGATAGTAAAAGAAATAAAACGGAAGCTAAAATTTGAAACCGTATTTTACGGACCATAGAGCACACCGGATTATAGGGCGCACTGCCGATGAATGGTATATTTTCGATCTTTTTTCATATATAAAGGCACACCGGATTATAGGGCGCAATAAATGAGTCATATTATTATTATTTTTCTAAATGTAAAACACTTCCCTGTGGTCTACATCAGTGTTTTTCAACCACTAGTGTGCCGTGAGATACAGTCTGGTGTGCCGTGGGAGATTAAGTAATTTCACCTATTTGGGTTACAAATATTTTTTGCAAACCAGTAATTATAATCCGCAAATAATGTGCCGTTGTTGAGTGTTGGTGCTGTCTAGAGCTCGGCAGAGTAACCATGTAATACTCTTCCATATCAGTAGGTGGCAGCCAGCAGCTAATTGCTTTGTAGATGTCGGGAACACGTGTGTAAGACGACAATGGTTTGTCGTGATCACAATATGCAGGCGGTAAAAAGGTGTCTAATGCTTAAACCAAAAATAAACAAAAGGCGAGTGCCGCTAAGAAAAGGCATTGAAGCTTAGGGAAGGCTACGTAGAACGAAACTAAAATTGAACTGGCGACAAAGTAAACAAAAACAGAATGCTGGATGACAGCAAAGACTTACTGTGGAGCAAAGACGGTGTCCACAGAGTACATCCGTACATGACATGACAATCAACAATGTCCCCACAAAGAAGGATAAATACAACTGAAATATTCTTGATTGCTTAAAACAAAGCAGGTGCGGGGAATATCGCTCAAAGAAAGACATGAAACTGCAACAGAAAAAAAATACCAAAAAACAAGAAAAGCCACCAAAATAGGAGCGCAAGACAAGAACTAAAACAGTATGCACGGGAGCACAACCAAACAACTCCAAATAAGTCAGGGTGTGATGTGACAGGTGGTGACAGTACACCTACTTTGAGACAAGAGCTATATTGATGCATGCTTGGTTATGGTTTAAAGTAATTTCCAACAATTGCGACAACGACTTTTTATTGTCTACTGAGTTTAATTTCTTAATGATTTCTGCTGGTGGTGTGCCTCCTGATTTTCTCAATGAAAAGAATGTGCCTTGGCTCAAAAAAGGTTGAAAAACACTGGTCTACATAACATGGAATGGTGGTTCTTTGGTCAAAATGTTGCATAGATGATGTTTTACACATTACTGCCTTCGGTAATAGCACCATTCCCAAATTATGTCGGCTCTATTGATAAACTCACTAACAACTTTGACGATGCCTTGCGCGAAATTATTGATAGTATAGCACCGCTAAAGCAAAAAAGGGCCCCTAAAAGGCGCACCCCATGGTTTACAGAAGAAATTAGAGCTCATAAATTATCATGTAGAAAACTGGAACGCAAATGGCGCGCGACTAAACTTGAGGTTTTCCATCAAGCATGGAGTGATAGTTTAATAACTTATAAACGCATGCTTACCTTAGCTAAAGCTAAATACTACTCAAATCTCATCCGCCTCAACAAAAACGATCCTAAATTTCTGTTTAGTACAGTAGCATCGCTAACCCAACAAGGGACTCCTCCCAGTAGCTCCACCCACTCGGCAGATGATTTTATGAATTTCTTTAATAAGAAAATAGAACTCATTAGAAAGGAGATTAAAGACAACGCATCCCAGCTACAACTGGGCTCTATTAACACAAATACGACTGTATATACGACGGACACTGCCCTCCAAAATAGTCTCTCTATTTTTGATGAAATAACATTAGAGGAATTATTACAGCGTGTAAGTGGGATAAAACAAACAACATGTTTACTTGACCCACTTCCTGGGAAACTTATCAAGGAACTGTTTGTATTATTAGGTCCATCAGTGTTAAATATTATAAACTTATCACTTTCCTCCGGCACTGTTCCCCTAGCATTCAAAAAAGCGGTTATTCATCCTCTGCTCAAAAGACCTAACCTCGATCCTGACCTCATGGTAAACTACCGACCGGTCTCCCACCTTCCGTTTATTTCCAAAATTCTCGAAAAAACTGTTGCACAGCAGCTAAATGAACACTTAGTGACTAACAATCTCTGTGAACCTTTTCAATCCGGTTTCAGGGCAAATCACTCTACGGAGACAGCCCTCGCAAAAATGACTAATGATCTATTGCTAACGATGGATTCTGATGCGTCATCTATGTTGCTGCTTCTTGATCTTAGCGCCGCTTTCGATACCGTCGATCATAATATTTTATTAGAGCGTATCAAAACACGTATTGGTATGTCAGACTTAGCCTTGTCTTGGTTTAACTCTTATCTTACTGACAGGATGCAGTGCGTCTCCCATAACAATGTGACCTCGGACTATGTCAAGGTAACGTGCGGAGTTCCCCAGGGTTCGGTTCTTGGCCCTGCACTCTTTAGTATTTACATGCTGCCGCTGGGTGACATCATACGCAAGTACGGTGTTAGCTTTCACTGTTATGCTGATGACACTCAACTCTACATGCCCCTAAAGCTGACCAACACGCCGGACTGTAGTCAGCTGGAGGCGTGTCTTAATGAAATTAAACAATGGATGTCCGCTAACTTTTTGCAACTCAACGCTAAGAAAACGGAAATGCTGATTATCGGTCCTGCTAGACACCAACATCTATTTAATAATACCACCTTAACATTTGACAACCAAACAATTAAACAAGGAGACTCGGTAAAGAATCTGGGTATTATCTTCGACCCAACTCTCTCGTTTGAGTCACACATTAAGAGTGTTACTAAAACGGCCTTCTTTCATCTCCGTAATATCGCTAAAATTCGTTCCATCTTGTCCACTAGCGACGCTGAGATCATTATTCATGCGTTCGTTACGTCTCGTCTCGATTACTGTAATGTATTATTTTCGGGCCTCCCTATGTCTAGCATTAAAAGATTACAGTTGGTACAAAATGCGGCTGCAAGGCTTTTGACAAAAACAAGAAAGTTTGATCATATTACGCCTATACTGGCTCACTTGCACTGGCTTCCTGTGCACTTAAGATGCGACTTTAAGGTTTTACTACTTACGTATAAAATATTACACGGTTTAGCTCCAGCCTATCTCGCCGATTGTATTGTACCATATGTCCCGGCAAGAAATCTGCGTTCAAAGAACTCCGGCTTATTAGTGATTCCCAGAGCCAAAAAAAAGTCTGCGGGCTATAGAGCGTTTTCTATTCGGGCTCCAGTACTCTGGAATGCCCTCCCGGTAAAAGTTAGAGATGCTACCTCAGTAGAAGCATTTAAGTCCCATCTTAAAACTCATTTGTATAATCTAGCCTTTAAATAGACCCCCCCTTTTTTAGACCAGTTGATCTGCCGTTTCTTTTCTTCTCTCCTCTTCTCCCCTGTCCCTTGCGAGGGGGAGTTGCATAGGTCCGGTGGCCATGGATGAAGTGCTGGCTGTCCAGAGCCGGGACCCCGGGTGGACCACTAGCCTGTGCATCGGTTGGGGACATCTCTGCGCTGCTGACCCGTCTCCGCTCGGGATGGTTTCCTGTTGGCCCCGCTGTGGACTGGACTCCCGCTGATGTGTTGGATCCACTGTGGACTGGACTTTCACAATGTTATGTCAGACCCACTCGACATCCGTTGCTTTCGGTCTCCCCTAGAGGGGGGGGGTTACCCACATATGCGGTCCTCTCCAAGGTTTCTCATAGTCATTCACCGACGTCCCACTGGGGTGAGTTTTTCCTTGCCCGTATGTGGGCTCTGTACCGAGGATGTCGTTGTGGCTTGTACAGCCCTTTGAGACACTTGTGATTTAGGGCTATATAAATAAACATTGATTGATTGATTGATCTTCAAGCCGCTTTCTGACAGTCGCTTCAGGATGCGCCGTTTTGTGGGCGCTCTTATTTACGTGGCTCACCTTCGCCAGCGTCTTCTCCCCGTCATCTTTGTTGTAGCGGTGTAGCGTGCAAGGACGGGAGTGGAAGAAGTGTCAAAAGATGGCGCTAACTGTTTTAATGACATTCAGACTTTACTTCAATCAATAACGGAGCAGCATCTCCTCATCCGCCGGAAATGTGTACCGTGAAAAACCGTCCGACCCTAACTCTCTAATAACTAAAGTTACCTGGGTGAATAATGTTAACTCACTACGTTTTAGCGCTTTCGTGGTGAGTTTACTGACAGATATAAGTAAGAACTTTACACTACTTTATATTAGAAATGGCAACAGCGGAGGATGAATGTCCCATAAGATAGAGGAAAAGAAGAAGCTTATCAACTACGGTGTCGGCTCGGACTTACGCAGATCCCAAATACAGATCAGCAGGTACCAGAAGGTAAGAAAAGTTGCTTTTGCATAATATTGCGAAACAAAACACCAGATAATATGTCTTATCTTATACACACACCATAATAATACTCCTATGTTGAAGCACAGTACAATCCATCAAGCGGTGTGGCTTCGTAGCTTACCAAAGTGTTACTAAAACATTTTGATATATTTTTGAGCGCCGTGTGTAATGTTCTATATTTTCAATGGAACATATAACATTTTGGTGTCGTTTACTTGAGTCGTATTGCAGTCTAAACGTATCTCTTATGTGTGACACTTATCATTTCACCATGAACCAAATAAAATAGCTTCGAGGTCAGGAAGCACATCCAAAATTATCCCGCACATTAGGCGCACCGGGTTATAAGGCGCACTGTCGAGTTTTGAGAAAATGAAAGGATTTTAAGTGCGCCATATAGTCAACATACAACATCGATTTTTGAGCGCTGTGTGTAATGTTCTATATTTTCAATGGAACATATAAAATGTTGGTGTTGTTTACTTGAGTCATATTGCAGTCTACACGTATCTCTTATGTGTGACTGCCATCATATTACAGTCTACACGTATCTCTTATGTGTGACACTTATCATTTCAGCATGTACCAAATAAAAGTAGCTTGGAGGTCGGTAAGCACAACCAAAATTATTCCGTACATTAGGCGCACCGGGTTATAAGGCGCACTGTCAAGTTTTGAGAAAATGAAAGGATTTTAAGTGTGCCATATAGTCATACTTGCCAACCTTGAGACCTCCGATACCGGGAGGTGGGGGGTGGGGGGGGCGTGGTCGGGGGTGGGGGGCGTGGTTAAGAGGGGAGTATATTTACAGCTAGAAATCACCAACTCAAGTATTTCATATATATATAAATGAGTTATACTTGTATAGCGCTTTTCTACCTTCAAGGTACTCAAAGCGCTTTGACAGTATTTCCACATTCACCCATTCACACACACATTCACACACTGATGGCGGGAGCTGCCATGCAAGGCGCTAACCAGCAGCCATCAGGAGCAAGGGTGAAGTGTCTTGCCCAAGGACACAACGGACGTGACTAGGGTGGTAGAAGGTGGGGATTGAACCCCAGTAACCAGCAACCCTCCGATTGCTGGCACGGCCACTCTACCAACTTCGCCATGCCGCCCCTATTATTATATATATATATATATATATATATATATATATATATATATATATATATATATATATATATATATGTATGAATGAAATACTTGACTTTCAGTGAATTCTAGCTATATATATATATATATATATATATATATATATATATATATATATATATATATATATATATATATATATATATATATATATATATCAGTGACGTGCGGGGCCTCACCTGCCATCATGGAAAGAAAAAAATGTAAAAAGAAAAAAAAATAATTAAATTGTTATATGTATTCAGTGATTATACTATAAAGTTATTTTCCATTTAACCTCACCAGTTTTAGATTATTTGTATTCAAAATCGCTGAATTTTCACATTTGCCGTTCAGATACTGAGAAGAGACGGTGCGGTGATCAGCAGCCAGTTGAGGCACGTCACTGCGTTGAGCCTCAACATGGATTGCGGACTCTGCTAACTGCTGGCCTGCTGTGCAGTGAGACCGTATTGCTATATGAATTATATTATACATTTCCATAGTTTAGTTAGCTGAGATGTATAATGTACAGTGTATTTTGTCAACAACTGTATGTGTGTAAGTATTTCTTGTGCTGAGCGATCATAAAACTGCTGCGAAGACGCACTGTGGGAGGCTCGCAGTAATCCCGCCTCCTTGCACCCCGGGCCCCGACGGGTGCGCCACACCAACCAAAGCAAACACCCAAACTCTCCACGTGCAAGACCAAATCCACCCAAAAAAAGTCACTTAACAAGAAGCCAAAAAGTGCAAAAACAACAATGCTCGCACCGGAGGAGCCGTGAACAGGGACACAACATTAGGTACACCTGCAGACTGCAGCACGGATTTCATATTTCATTCATTCACAACTCCTCCAACACGAACACCACTGTTCCCGCACTTATAAGTAAAGGTAAGACCATAATAACGTTTTTTTTTTATTAAATGTGCTTTTTGTGTGCTACAGTTTGTATGTGTAAAGTTAAAGTTAAGTTAAAGTACCAATGATTGTCACACACACAATAGGTGTGGTGAAATTTGTCCTCTGCATTTGACCCATCCCCTTGTTCACCCCCTGGGAGGTGAGGGGAGCAGTGGGGAGCAGTGGGCAGCAGCGGCGCCACGCCCGGGAATAATTTTTGGTGATTTAACCCCCAATTCCAACCCTTGATGCTGAGTGCCAAGCAGGGAAGAATGCTGGTATGAGCTTTTAAACATAACCCGTTAACTGCTGCCAATCAAATGGTGAATAAGATACTCTTTAGGGTTCATATGTTTGTAAATCTGACTGTGATGAAGTCAGTGCCTCACCATTCATGAACCTCACCGCACGTCACTGATATATATATATATTTCTTTTATTATACATATAAATAAAATAAATACTTGAATTTCAGTGTTCCGGAGGCTATCCAGTAGATGGCAGTATGGTCCTGTTTAAGAGTGTCACAACATTGCTGTTTACGGCAGACGAACTGCTTTACGGTAGACTAAACGTGACTGCTGTTGTTGTGTGTTGTTACCGCGCTGGGAGGACGTTAATGAAACTGCCTAACAATGAACCCACATAAGAAACCAAGAACTCGCCCTCGATCATTCTACAGTTATAACGTGATTGGGCAGGCCCGCTGTTTATATCGTGGGAAAGCGGACGTGAAAACAGACTCTCGCCGCTGTCCCCACTCAGGTCCGCATTGAGCTGGAGGGGGCGTGGCCTCCAGCTCCGGCTGAAATCCGGGAGTTTATCGGGAGAAAATTTCTGCCGGGAGGTTATCGGGAGAGGCGCTGAATACCGGGAGTCTCCCGGTAAAACCGGGAGGGTTGGCAAGTATGCATATAGTCAACATAAAACCTAGATTTGTGAGCGCTGTGTGTATATGTTCTATATTTTCAATGGAACATATAAAATGTTGGTGTTGTTTACTTGAGTCATATTGCAGTCTAAACGTATCTCTTATGTGTGACTGCAATCTACTGATCACACTTATCATTTCACCATGTACCAAATAAAAAAGCTCCGAGGTCCGTAAGCAAAACCAGAATTATTCCGTACATTAGGCGCACCGGGTTATAAGGCGCAAAAAAAAGGACTTTAAGTGTGCTTTATAGTCCAGAAAATACGGTATGTCGATTTGTTTAAAAAAGTAACTTATATGAATAGAATTTTTTTTTTTTTAGTCACACAAATCATTTAGTGGTTCTTCTTTGGCACTTTTGAAGATTGTAAAATATATGCCGTTTTCCCTAAAATGGAGTTTGCATTTAAATATAAGCTCAAGACACATTAACAACTTTATATCACAGTTAAGCATCCATCCAACTGAAAATAATCAGAGATTTTGTACTGTATATTAATGTCCATAGACTGAATTCGAACTAGGTTGGCCATTATTCATCCCTTGGCGCTCTTTTACATAAACATCTTTGGCTGATCTGATCAGCGGGGCTCCATTTGATGTTTTGACCCGCCTCCTTTATCAGGTTCTCGCTGCATCCGCAGAGATAACAAACTCCACGCGCCTTGGCTTTTGAAACCAAGGGGGTGTTTTGTCATTACAGTCAGGCTTTGCAGTTATTATCGTGATCATTACTCAAGGTCCCAGGGCACCGTCAACATGAAATCCCATCCCCAGATATAATTTGAGAGCACTTTGGAGGACTCAAAAGGGGAACAATGGCACTCGTGTAACTTGGAGAGTCACAACACCTGTTAGGGAGAGAGACCCGTCCCTCCTGAGACCCCCGGTGGAGATTTGGCGGCACCAAATAAACAACACGGTTTAGAAAGAGGTGCCAAGCGGTGCACTACATCAGCAACGATGCTTCCTATTTTTAGATCAAGCCTTAAAACCTTTATTTTGAAAACTGCCTACATGCTTCAGGTGGTATTAAAAGACGCAATTATCATACAATAGGTGCACATATTTGAAAAAAATAAAGGAGCAATTAATGGCCTTGGATTGAGCATGAATACTTTCCATGCTATACAAAGTGGCGGTTGTCATACTGTTAATAATAGTAAATGTTTTTATATGTATTTATTTGGGTTATTTATATCAGTCTGGTGTGCCGTGGGAGATTATCTAATTTCACCTATTTGGGTTAAAAATATTTTTTGCAAACCAGTAATTATAGTCTGCAAATGATGTGTTGTTGTTGAGTGTCGGTGTTGTCTAGAGCTCGGCATAGTAACCGTGTAATACTCTTCCATACCAGTAGGTGTCAGCCGGTTGCTTTGTTGATGTGGGAAACGGCGGGAGGCAGTGTGCAGGTAAAATGGTGTCTAATACTTAAACCCAAAATAAACAAAAGGTAAATGCCCCTAAGAAAAGGCATTGAAGCTTAGGGAAGGCTATGCAGAACAAAACTAAAACTGAACTGGCTAGAAAGTAAACAAAAACGGAATGCTGGACGACAGCAAAGACTTACTGTGGAGCAGAGACGGCGTCCACAAAGTACTTCCGAACATGACATGACAATCAACAATGTCCGCACAAAGAAGGATAAAAACAACTGAAATATTTTTGATTGCTGAAACAAAGTCGATACGGGAAATATCGCTCAAAGGAAGACATGAAACTGCTACAGGAAAATACCAAAAAAAACTGAAAAAGCCACCAAAATAGGAGCGCACGACAAGAACTAAAACACTACACACTGGAAAACACCAAAAACCTCCAAATAAGTCAGGGTGTGATGTGACAGGTGGTGACAGTACACCTACTTTGAGACAAGAGCTATAGTGATGCATGCTTGGTTATGCTTTAAAGTCATATCCAACAATTGCGACAACGACTTTTTACTGTCAACTGAGTTTTCTTTTTTAATGATTTCTGCTGGTGGTGTGCCTCCGCATTTTTTTCAACGCAAAAAATGTGCCTTGGCTCAAAAAAGGTTGAAAAACACTGATTTATATTATGCAAGGTGATGGTTATCACTATTAGGTAGCAAAGAGAGTAACGACATTGTTAACAAATACAAACAATAACCTCTAACTTTCATGCTCTCATGCTTTACAATACCCCATTTACATTTCGTGACCTGACTACTAATCAAATATTAGTGATATTGTTATTATAAGCACCAACGCTACAGCAGCGCCTTGATCACAGAGCGCTAACTAGCTTGTGCTGCTATATTAATATCATCACCTGGGTGAGCTGCTTTGTTATTCTAGATCATAAATAATGCCTCTCACCTGGATAATAGAAGAATGAGGACATACTCCGACAAGTTGGGCAACTTTGACATTAAAATTAGACCTAAAAATGGCGAGAACGACCCCCCTTTTTTCCTTGCAAGGATTATGAGTCAGTCTTCATCTAAATGGGAATATAGGAACATCCCAGCAGTAACGGTGTATATATATATATAAATTCTCAAACTACATAAATATTAAATATTATACAATAGCCCATTACTACATTACATATATACTTACAGCATGTATTGCCAAACGTGTTTGGCCACCTGCCTTGACTCACATATGAACTTGAAGTGCCATCCCATTCCTAACCCATAGGGTTCAATATGATGTGGACCTTTTGCAGCTATTAAAGCTTCAACTCTTCTGGGAAGGCTGTCCACAAGGTTGCGGAGTGTGTTTATAGGAATTGTCCACCTTTGTTTCCAAAAGTGAGGTCATTCTGTGTTATTTTTGTTTCATGTTGCACAATTGCACCAAGTAAAATTCCTAGTTTGTGAACCAGTTCTCAAACAATGGCAATAAAAACTATTCTGATTCTGATTCACACACTGATGTTGGTTGAGAAGGCCTGGCTCTCAGTCTCCGTTCTAATTAATCCCAAAGGTGTTCTATCGGGTTAAGGTCAGGACTCTGTGCAGGCCAGTCAAGTTCATCCACACCAGATTCTGTCATCCATGTCTTTATGGACCTTGCTTTGTGCACTGGTGCACAGCCATGTTGGCAGAGGAAGGGGCCCGCTCCAAACTGTTCCCACAAGGTTGGGAGCATGGAATTGTCCAAAATGTTTTGGTATCCTGGAGCATTCAAAGTTCCGTTCACTGTAACTAAGGGGCCAAGCCCAACTCCTGAAAAATAACCCCACACCATAATTGACTCGTGCTAAAGTGGCAAACGTCAAGGACAGATGGAATCACGTTTGCAGACATACGACGGAAAGAAGGCGGGCGTGGCATCCTTCCAGCTACTTGTGTGATGGTTGAGAGTAGGGCTGGGCGATTTGGACGAAAAAGTATATCTCGATATATGTGTGCTCAAACTCGATATTTGATATATATCTCGATATACACTATATTGCCAAAAGTATTTGGCCACCTGCCTTTACTCACATATGAACTTGAATGGCCATCCCATGGAATTGTCCAAAATATTTTGGTATCCCGGAGCATTCAAAGTTCCTTTCACTGGAACTAAGGGGCCAAGCCCAACTCCTGAAAAAATAACCCACACCATAATACCTCCTCCACCAAATTTCACACTCTGCACAATGCAGCCCGAAATGTAGCGTTTTCCTGGCAACCTCTAAACCCATCAGTGACTCATCAGTCCAGAAAAGGCGTCTCCACTGCTCTAGAGTCCAGTGGCGACGTGCATTACACCACTGCATCCTGATCATTTGGATGGGTGGCCAAATACTTTTGGCAATATAGTGTATATAAAACTCTTAATGGAGGTGTTTAGATGTCTTTTAAGTGCTTTATAGGCAGAATAGAGCGACTCCTAAGCTGAATGTATTTTGGTTATTTATATTATGCAAGTTATTAAGTAGCAAAGAGAGTAACGACATTGTTAACAAATACAAACAATACCTCTAACCTTCATGCTCTCGTGCTTTACAGGCCTAATAAAACAAAAGCCGTACTAAAGTTAAATTAGGGGTGTCAAGTTATCACGTTGAAGGGGCTGTTTGCAACATTTACACAGATTCCTACAGGGCGCTAACTTTCCAGTGTATTCTAAGCCTTACATCCCACGGAACTAGGAAAGTACGCAACACATGCACATGTTAGCTAATGATACTGATTTTAGGGTAACTAGTTTTAGCTGTCATTTAATTTATTTTCTGTCATAACAACAACATTGCAAATTGTTTGTTGATTCTCTTAGAATGCTTTTGTATGTGTGCAGGCGCTACCTGCACGTACGCGTGGGCGAGACAGGGTGAGTGACCGCCATAGCACCAATTATTCTATTCGGGCCAATACATAAATGATAAATGGGTTATACTTGTATAGCGCTTTTCTACCTTCAAGGTACTCAAAGCGCTTTGACAGTATTTCCACATTCACCCATTCACACACACATTCACACACTGATGGAGGGAGCTGCCTTGCAAGGCGCTAACCAGCAGCCATCAGGAGCAAGGGTGAAGTGTCTTGCCCAAGGACACAACGGACGTGACTAGGATGGTAGAAGGTGGGGATTGAACCCCAGTAACCAGCAACCCTCCGATTGCTGGCACGGCCACTCTACCAACTTCGCCACGCCGTCCCTTGGTAACTTGGTAACTTGGTAATTGTGAGAAATATAGACAATATGCCGTATTTATCGGACCATAGGGCGCACCGGATTACAAGGCGCACTGCCGATGAGCGGGTGTATTTGGTTCTATTTTCATACAAAAGGCGCACCGGATTATAAGGCGCATTAAAGGAGTCATATTGTGATTTTATTCTAAATGTAAAAGACTTCCTTGTGGTCTACAGCAGTGTTTTTCCACGTCAAACCCAGATTCCGAACTAACAAAGGTCTTAACCCTTGTGTAATGTTCATATTGTTGTTACTCAGCCAGCGTTTGTGGGTCTGATGTTTACCTTGTCCCAATAAACATCTGTTCAGTATTTTAACTTAAAAGTGTTTGATTGTGAGGCATTAAAAGCCACAAAATGCAACGGGTCCATCAGACCCACAAACGCTGGCTGAGTAACAACAATATGAACGTTGCACTGAAAATTTCTCTGCCAGTTTCTGCATCCCACAGGGATTCTTCTTTTGTGTTTCTGCACCTGCGGTTCCCACACAAGGTTGCAACATTGTTTGTCAACACTGTCTGCTCTCATTTTCTCGCACATTTCACCCTCTGATGTTTTGTGTACCTACACACTGTCCTCCTCCTGTCTAGGCCTGCCGTGTGTGTGTGTGTGTTACACAGAACATCAATTTCCACACTTCTATTAGCCCCGGGTCCAGTGGTCCCGGACATCTTATATGTAATAGAAATGTGTAGGGGGGTGTATGGTGTGTGGTCATTAAATATGTATTCTGATGTATGTTCTTCACAGAAAATGAGCCAAAGTCAGTGAGTCTCAGTTTGAAAAATGTATTAATTGTATCATTTTTCTTTTAATAAAAAATGAAAACGGGTCCCACAGACCCGAACACCACACATTCTCCTTCTATGCCACATCAATATGGAACGCACTCCCAACAGGTGTAAAAGAAAGTGCATCTCTATCCTCCTTCAAAAGCGCACTAAAAGAACACCTTCAGGCAGCTAGAACCCTAACCTAACCCCCTACCCCCACATCTCCGGATTGTAAATAATCAAATGTATATACTTGTTCTTATGCTTTCCGAGCTCACTATATTCATCGCTCGCTGTACATATCCTACCAAGTGAGACCTACACTGTTACAATGTCTATTTCTCAGATCTCAGAAGATCCTGTTCTGTCTCCCTGTAATGTTTGATCCTGTCCTGTCTCCCTGTAATGTTTGATCCTGTCCTGTCCCCCTGTAATGTTTGTCTGATCTTAAATGGGATTGTGCTGAACATTTAAATTTCCCCTCAGGGATTAATAAAGTATTTCTGATTCTGATTCTGATAAAATTGTTGATGACTGAATGCAGCTGAGAGGCTCCAGCACCCCCCGCGACCCCAAAAAGGGACAAGCGGTAGAAAATGGATGGCTGGATGAAATATGCTGATAGCAACCCAACCTACCCCCCGGATTGTAAATCATTTAATGTATATATAGTCTGATGATTAACTTGTGTGACGACTGTATTATGCTGATAGTATATATTTGACTGTATTATGCTGATAGTATATATTTGACTACATTATGCTGATAGTATATATTTGACTGTATTATGCTGGTAGTATATATTTGACTGTATTATGCTGATAGTATATATTTGACTACATTATGCTGATAGTATATATTTGACTGTATTATGCTGATAGTATATATTTGACTGTATTATGCTGGTAGTATATACTTGACTGTATTATGCTGACAGTATATATTTGACTGCATTATGCTGATAGTATATATTTGACTGTATTATGCTGATAGTATATATTTGACTGTATTATGCTGGTAGTATATACTTGACTGTATTATGCTGATAGTATATATTTGACTGTATTATGCTGATAGTATATATTTGACTACATTATGCTGATGGTATATATTTGACTGTATTATGCTGGTAGTATATATTTGACTGTATTATGCTGGTAGTATATACTTGACTGTATTATGCTGACAGTATATATTTGACTGTATTATGCTGGTAGTATATATTTGATTGTATTATGCTGATAGTATTTATTTGACTGTATTATGCTGATAGTATATATTTGACTACATTATGCTGATAGTATCTATTTGACTGTATAATGCTGGTAGTATATACTTGACTGCATTATGCTGATAGTATATATTTGACTGTATTATGCTGATAGTATATATTTGATTGTATTATGCTGATAGTATATATTTGACTACATTATGCTGATAGTATTTATTTGACTGTATTATGCTGATAGTATATATTTGACTACATTATGCTGATAGTATATATTTGACTCTATAATGCTGGTAGTATATACTTGACTGCATTATGCTGATAGTATATATTTGACTGTAATATGCTGATAGTATATATTTGACTGTATTATGCTGATAGTATATATTTGACTGTAGTATGCTGATAGTATATATTTGACTGTATTATGCTGATAGTATATATTTATACCATAAATTGATTAACGTGGACCCCGACTTAAACAAGTTGAAAAACGTATTGGGGTGTTACCATTTAGTGGTCAATTGTACGTACGGAATATGTACTGTACTGTGCAACCTACTAAATACTGACATGTAATACACAATATGTAAGTATTAGCTTTACACAAACATACAGTACTATCATCAAACAAATACTGAGTGTTGAAACTATTTCGATGGTGGAAATATACGACTGGCAGCCATTTTAAGTCCTCAAAACATCCATTAAAACAGTGCCCGGAAATCGTTTTTCAATAAACATCTTACTGTCAAATTGAACCACTTTCCCCCTTAATATTGAGTTATATAAACAAGTTAGACAGTTTACTTACAGACTTATCTTTTCCAAGGCTTGTAAAAGCTACTAACACAAGGTGTTTGCTTCTCAATTGTCTGAACTGACATCGTCAACCCGGAAGTGACCAAACAAATGACGCGAGAAATTGGGCCGCCATCTTGAAGTGGTGATGAGGAGCCGGCGAGCAGCCTAAAGTGACAGTTGACAGGTAGAAAACAAAGATGTCGGGCTGGTGTTCAGCGTTTTCCTACTCGGTCTGTTGAAAATAGGAATCGGGGGGATTACTTTTCACAAGTAAGATTTAACATTATTGGTTGTATTTTGTGAAAATAATATTACCACAGAGTTGAGAAGGAGCAAAGATCTTCAACAGTACTGAAATCGTAGCCGCTAGCAAACAAGAGTATGACCATAATATAATTGCTTGTCAATTAAATTATCCATCTATCCATCCATTTATTTCCGCTTATCCGAGGTCGGGTCGCGGGGGCAGCAGCCTAAGCAGAGAAGCCCAGACTTCCCTCTCCCCAGCCACTTCGTCCAGCTCCTCCCGGGGGATCCTGAGGCGTTCCCAGGCCAGCCGGGAGACATAGTCTTCCCACCGGGAAATTAATTACATTTTTAAGAATGTCATACTTGAATAACATAAAGTTAAAATAAATGATGAAGATAAAGATTGTAAAAGCCAACAAGGGTAAAAATTAGGACCACAGTCCAGATTGTGTGTGGGGGGGTAATATATGTTAGCTAACTAGACAATCAGATGGACAGTGGCTATACAGTATTATACAAGTCTAAATTTAGTCTAGCTTTCCAACCCATTTTTGTGTAGCAGGTTTGGTTTACAAACTTTCAGCCCCACCTAAAACAGAATTCACCAGCCGCCACTGATTATGATGCATTGTCATTTTAGGCAAAGTATAAGACAATACTTTCTTAACAGTATAATAACCAGGAATAAGTTTTCAAGTAACAATATTCAAATACTAACATTGTTGGGTAAGACAGAATTTGGTTTTATTCTGAATCCAGTGAAACAGATTGGTGGTTTTAGCTGATATAAAGACTTTCAGGTGTTTATATATGTTTATGTTTAAGTATTTGGCGGACGCTTTTATCCAAAGTGACATACATAAAAAAATACATATAAAACAATCAGTGTAAACATGATCATTTAAGGGAAGAATGTAATACAAAATATCAATACAAAGTGTCAAGACAGAATAAACTCTCAACAGAGATACAGTCTATAAGATATATAGATATCTAATGTATTCATACATTGTTTATGTAGGATATACGCATGTATATATAACCTAATCATATTGTTTCTTGAATTTAAAAATAGCTGACTGTTTTTTTCCTCCTTCTCTGCGATTCTATTCCCAGTTTTGATCTCGGACGTCTGGTCACTTACAGCATATAAGAATATTATATTACTGTTAAGCAAACTATGAATAATAAAACATGTGTCCTTTATCATAACTACACGTATGACAAAAAAAGCGCGTGAAAATCAGTGGTATTCAGTGAGGTAAGATGAATTAAATGCGCTGACAGTTCAAATTAATTGCACTGAGTGGAGCGGATCACCACTCCAAGATGGCGGCCCCGCGTCTCGTCAGCGCCAGTAGGCAGTTGCGCTCCATCAATCAATCAATCAATCAATGTTTATTTATATAGCCCTAAATCACAAGTGTCTCAAAGGGCTGTACAAGCCACAACGACATCCTCGGTACAGAGCCCACATACGGGCAAGGAAAACTCACCCCGGTGGGACGTCAATGTGAATGACTATGAGAAACCTTGGAGAGGACCGCATATGTGGGTAACCCGCTCCATGCTGCGTACCCTTATAATATGTCTATGAAAAAATCTCGCACATTTCACCCACTGATGTTCTGTGTACCTACACTCTGTCCTCCTCCTGTCTAGGCCTGCTGTGTGTGTGTGTGTGTGTGTGTGTGTGTGTGTGTGTGTGTGTGTGTGTGTGTGTGTGTGTGTGTGTGTGTGTGTGTGTGTGTGTGTATGTGTGGTACACAGAACATCAATTTCCACACTTCTATTAGCCCGGGGTCCAGTGGACCCGCACATCTTATATGTAATAGAAATGTGTAGGGGCGTGTATGGTGTGTGGTCATTAAATATGTATTCTGATGTATGTTATTCACAGAAAATGAGCCAAAGTCAGTCAGTCTCAGTTTGAATTTGAAAAATTAATTAATTGTATAATTTTTCTTTTAATAAATGAAAACAGGTCCCACAGACCCGAACACCACACAAGGGTTGAATAATGAACCTACTGGACATTTACAGAGACATCATATTCCCCATCGCTTTTTCTGCCGCTTCCAATCTACCTTTTTCAAAGTCAGGCAACTCGAGAGGAGCGCTGCTGTGCATAAATAACTGTGCAACATCGCCTCCTCCACGGAGGTCCTCGGATAAACCCTCATTTTTCCCATCACAGATGTCAGCGCTGCCAAATTGCATGTCATTTCACATAGATCTCGCGGAATAAACGCCTCGCCAAGGCGAGCTTCAACCTGTAAGGTAATCTTTATTTACTTCCCGTGGTATAAATGTTTATTTGCTCCTTATTGGTGCTGTGAAACCACGATGATTGCGGTGTTTGTGTGGATATCTGCCTCCTGCGTGGCCCTCATGTCGCTGCTGTTTGCCTCCGTGTACACAAGCATCTCTCACGGTGTCCGTCGGCCGCGTTTGACAGCTAACAATGCCACCGACTCCCGAGTGGGAAGGTAGTTCATCCTTTAGGAGGGACACAGCCTAGAATAGCACTCTTTCGGAGGTCCACTAGAACCGTAAAACATTTTTTAAACATGTTTGAAAAGTTTTGCACTCATTCCCCCAAAAAAACGTTCGCTAAGTTACAGTCTTTTTAAACTTTTGCATGCAACGCTCCAGTTTAGTCAATAAAATAATAATAATAATAATAATAGATTTTATTTGTAAAAAGCACTTTACATTAAGTAAACAACCTGAAAGTGCTACAGTGTATTACTTTTTTTTTTTTTTAAAGATAAAAAAAATAAATGAAAAATAAAAACTAGAACAGCCTAATAGCTAGAACTAGTATGCATACATCTAAAAAAAGGCTTTTTTAAAAAGAAGGGTTTTTAAGCCTTTTTTAAAAGCATCCACAGTCTGTGGTGCCCTCAGGTGGTCAGGGGGAGCGTTCCACAGACTGGGAGCGGCGGTCTCCCATTGTTCGTAGCTTTGTCCTCGGAGGTTGGAGGAGGCTAGCCTGTCCGGAGCGGAGGTGTCGTGTGGAGGATTTGGGGGTGAGTAGTTCTTTGAGGTAGAGGGGGGCATTTCCATGGAGGCACTGGTGGGTTAGTAGGGAGACTTTGTCTTCAATTTTGAGTGGAATAGGAAGCCAGTGAAGGGATTTGAGAATTGGTGTGATATGGTCGTATTTCCGCACTCTCATCAGGATCCTAGCAGCACTATTCTGTATGTATTGCAGCTTCTGGATGTTCTTGCTGGGGATCCCGACAAGAAGTGCGTTGCAGTAGTCTAATTGGAATAAAAGAAGGCGTACAGTATACAAGAAAAGTCAAACCGGGTTTAATTATGGTCGTTAATACAAAGCCCAAAACCAGTGAAGTTGGCACGTTGAGTAAATCGTAAATAAAAACAGAATACAATGAGTGTTCTAGGCGCAAAGTGTAAAAGCCAGCATGTGTGATGGTATGGGGGTGTATTAGTGCCCAAGACATGGGTAACTTACACATCTGTGAAGGCACCATTAATGCTGAAAGGTACATACAGGTTTTGGAGCAACATATGTTGCCATCCAAGCAACGTTACCATGGACGCCCCTGCTTATTTCAGCAAGACGATGCCAAGCCACGTGTTACAACAGCGGGTGCTAGACTGGCCTGCCTGTAGTCCAGACCTGTCTCCCATTGAAAATGTGTGGCGCATAATGAAGCCTAAAATACCACAACGGAGACCCCCGGACTGTTGAACAACTTAAGCTGTACATCAAGCAAAAATGGGAAAGAATTCCACCTGAGAAACTTAAAAAATGTATCTCCTCAGTTCCCTAATGTTTACTGAGTGTTGTTAAAAGGAAAGGCCATGTAACACAGTGGTAAAAATGCCCCTGTGACAACTTTTTTGCAATGTGTCGCTGCCATAAATTCTAAGTTAATGATTATTTGTAAACAAAAAATTAAGTTTCTCAGTTGGAACATTAAATATCTTGTCTTTGCAGTCTATTCAATTGAATATAGGTTGAAAATTTGCAAATCATTGTATTCTGTTTGTATTTACCATTTACACAACGTGACAACTTCACTGCTTTTGGGGTTTTGTACCTTAGCACTCCACTTTGTCAGAGCTCTTAAAATGATCTCCTATGCACAATAATATGCACAGTCAATACTAGCATCATGCAACCATTATTGAATTGAGTCCAACCAGTATGGCTTTTCTCATCTTATCGGAAACCTTAAAAAAAACTGGTTTAGAATTTGTTGATTTGCTAGCAGCAGGTTTTTTTTTTTTTTAAAAAGACAATGAGTTCATCATACCTTAATATATAAATAATGTTGAGTGCCCACTGCCTGATCTCTTACTGGCAGCACCACTAAATAAAACACACAAGCGCCACGGGAAGTGTGAGATTTATCTATCTGTTGTTTTCCGTCGTTGTTGTTCAACTGCGACAAAGATGCGCTTTCAAAGTCCCCCCCCCGGTTCTCTCCCTTACACAACTTGTGAACTAACAGCTGGGATGCGCGGCAGACTGAAATGTTCTCCATCACCTTGAATGCTGGCTCGCATCCCAGACACAAACAAGTGAAAGAAGTGAGACACAAAAGTGAAAAGTAGACGCTGCCCATATGCTCATGCATAATCATAACGTTCAATATCCTAATCTAAGAGATTATCGTAAAATCGAACAGTGACAAGGACACAAAAGTATTCCCATTATGGCCCGGCGGAGAATTATCTCATATTAATCTCGCCGCTTCCTGAGCTTAATGACTTGTGCTAAAGTGGCAAACGCCAAGGACAGATGGAATCACGTTTGCACACATACGACGGAAAGAAGGCGGGCGTGGCATCCTTCCAGCTGCTTGTGTGATGGTTGAGAGTAGGACTGGGGCGATATGGACGAAAAAGTATATCTTGATATATATACATCCATCCATCCATTTTCTACCGCTTGTCGGGGTTGCGGGGGTGTTGGAGCCTATCTCATCTGCATTTGGGTGGTAGGCGGGGTACACCCTGGACAAGTCGCCGATATATTTGTGCTTAAACTCGATATTTGATATTTATCTCAATATACACTATATTTCCAAAAGTATTTTGGCCACCTGCCTTTACTCACATATGAACTTGAAGTGCCATCCCATGGAATTGTCCAAAATATTTTTGGTATCCTGGAGCATTCAAAGTTCCTTTCACTGGAACTAAGGGGCCAAGGCCAACTCCTGAAAAACAACCCCGCACCATAATTCCTCCTCACACTTGGCACAATGCAGTCCGAAATGATGATGTCGAACTCTGAGTGTGAACATAAACTTGGCCCTAAAGAAATGAACTATTAACTGAAAATCGCAAGAAGAAGTTATTAGGGATAAGAAGATTCTGGGGAAGTTATGTGATAAACAGGAGGGAAATGTTAGAATAATTATGTATATATTATCGCACAACTCTTATGCTTAAGGGCCGTTGCTATAGTTATTATCAATTGTGCTGAAATTTTATTTTTCTTTGTCTGTGCAGAGCTGGCAATCCAAAAGATTGCAAGCCAGTCTCGTATCAGTGTCTGAGTCCAGGAACGGCCTGCTGACTGCCAAGGCCGAACACTGCCGTGACGCAGACAAAGCAGAGACAGGGCGATATCACGACTGTCAGCACATATGCATTTTTGTATAACCATATATTGTGTCTAACTGGAGCTATCGAGATTACCCCCTTCCCTCAGCGACAGCTTCAGTGATGTAACCAGGGACCTCCCAAATAAATAGAGGAAGCACGTGGGCTGGACTTTTAGAACGTAGTTTGGATCTGTAACTGTAAATGTTTGTCGAAACAGTCTCCATGCCTAAGTGCTTGATTTTATACACCGGGCCAAGTGATTAGGACACCTGCTCTCATCATTTGGACGGGTGGCCAAATACTTTTGGCAATATAGTGTATTTTTCGGTGAAAATATACATATAAAAATAGAAATTTTTGAGCGATATTCACTGAAATTGAAGTGAATGACAAGTGTACTGTAAACAGTCAGTGGCACTTTTATTAAGCCACTTATTCAAGATGGGTATTAACAGCACAGAAAATAAACTGTTTAAGGGGCACCATAACGTCTCTGCGCTGCTGGCCTGTCTCCGCTCGGGATGGTCTCCTTCTGGCCCCACTATGGACTGGACTCTCACACTATTATGTTAGATCCACTATGGACTGGACTCTCACACTATTATGTTAGATCCACTATGGACTGGACTCTCACTATTATGTTAGATCCACTATGGACTGGACTCTCACTATTATGTTAGATCCACTATGGACTGGACTCTCACACTATTATGTTAGATCCACTATGGACTGGACTCTCACACTATTATGTTGGATCCACTATGGACTGGACTCTCACTATTATGTTAAATCCACTATGGACTGGACTCTCACTATTATGTTAGATCCACTATGGACTGGACTCCCACTATTATGTTAGATCCACTATGGACTGGACTCTCACTATTATGTTAGATCCACTATGGACTGGACTCTCACACTATTATGTTAGATCCACTATGGACTGGACTCTCACACTATTATGTTAGATCCACTATGGACTGGACTCTCACACTATTATGTTAGATCCACTATGGACTGGACTCTCACACTAATATGTTAGATCCACTATGGACTGGACTAATATGTTAGATCCACTATGGACTGGACTCTCACAATATTATGCTAGACCCACTATGGACTGGACTCTCACACTTTTATGTTAGATCCACTATGGACTGGACTCTCACACTATTATGTTAGATCCACTATGGACTGGACTCTCACACTATTATGTTAGATCCACTATGGACTGGACTCTCACACTTTTATGTTAGATCCACTATGGACTGGACTCTCACACTATTATGTTAGATCCACTATGGACTGGACTCTCACACTATTATGTTAGATCCACTATGGACTGGACTCTCACACTAATATGTTAGATCCACTATGGACTGGACTAATATGTTAGATCCACTATGGACTGGACTCTCACAATATTATGCTAGACCCACTATGGACTGGACTCTCACACTTTTATGTTAGATCCACTATGGACTGGACTCTCACACTATTATGTTAGATCCACTATGGACTGGACTCTCACACTATTATGTTAGATCCACTATGGACTGGACTCTCACACTATTATGTTAGATCCACTATGGACTGGACTCTCACACTATTATGTTAGATCCACTATGGACTGGACTCTCACACTATTATGTTAGATCCACTATGGACTGGACTCTCACAATATTATGTTAGATCCACTATGGACTGGACTCTCACACTATTATGTTAGATCTACTATGGACTGGACTCTCACAATAATATGTTAGATCCACTCGTCCCCACATCTGCGGTCCCCTCCAAGGTTTCTCATTGTCATCCCATTGGGTTGAGTTTTTCCTTGCCCTGATGTGGGATCTGAGCAGAGGATGTCGTTGTGGCTTGTGCAGCCCTTTGAGACACATGCGATTTAGGGCTTTATAAATAAACATTGATTGATGATTGATAACATAAATAAAATAGAAAAATATTATTTCTACGTAAAATAAATAACACAGCTGTGAAAATGTATCAAACTCAGATAAAAAAATAAATTTGCAGGCAGGCAGCCAAAGCTGTACTCACCGTAGTGCGTCTGCTATCCAGCTCAAAACACAACACAACCTCCTGGTGTTGGTGTTGCTACAGCCAGCCGCTAATACACCAATCGCACCTACAACTTTCTTATATGCAGTCTCCATTGTCCATTAAACAAATTGCAAAAGATTCACCAACACAGATGTCCAGAATACTGTGGAATTTTGTCAAAGAAAACAGAGGTATTTGAATTGGGTCCAAACACTTCCCTTGACCTCGTGACGTCACGCGCATACGTCATCATACGGCGATGTTTTTAAGCGGAAGTTTCCCGGGAAATTTAAAATGTCACTTTATAAGTTAACCCGGCCGTATTGGCATGTGTTGCAATGTTAAGATTTCATCATTGATATATAAACTATCAGACTGCGTGGTCGCTAGTAGTGGCTTTCAGTAGGCCTTTAAGGGTTTTGGTCCTAAATGATGTCAGTAAGATATTACAGCTTGTTGCTGAGATGTTATGACCTATATTGAGTAAAACATGCTTGAAACTAGAATATCAACTGTTGTGTCATCAACACTCACAAGTATAAAACTACTTTTGTAAAGTAATAATTCTTATTTCAAACATAAAAAAAAAAATCAAGACTTTGACACAATTGTGTCTCATATTAAAACAGATGACAGCCAAATGGAAATGTGCTGTTTTATTTTCAATGAAACCATGAATTGATTAACAACAAGTTGAAAAACTTATTGGGGTGTTACCATTTAGTTATTAATTGTACGGAATATGAACTGTACTGTGCAATCTACTAATAAAAGTTTCAATCAATCAATCAAAAAAAAACAACAGAAAATAGGTACTCATATAGTAGTACACTTGTTCTTAGTGAGAATATACTTATTTTAAGGTATTTTGGGGTTCATTGAGGTTAGCTAATTTCACTTGTTTTGGAAACAAATTTTCTTGTTCTATTGGCAGATAATTTTGCTTATTTCAAGTAAAATACCCCTCATTTTTGTATTTTTTTCTTCTTGTTTTTGAACACTGACTTTTTGCAGTGTAGCATGAAGTCAGATATAAAATCCGTCGCTGAGGGAAAAAGCCCCAAAAACACAAACTATATAATCTACTTTCAGAGTTAGGGTTGAAAGTTGTGTTCTTTTGAGAATGTCAAAGTAGTACAAAAATAATATGCTCAAACTGGACTAATTCACTGCATGAGCTTTGTTTACATGCACAACCCCCCCCGCGGTGACACTTCCTGCTGTGACACAAGCCTTCAACATGGCAGACATGCTGCAATTAAAAAAGTATATCTTGCAATAACTTTTTTTAAAAATATTTATCTCAGTTTGCTACTGTTTAAAAATGTAGGTTTTCTTATTTCTATATTCTACTACATTTCACTACCATAGCACAACATGTATTTGTTACAGCAGATACTAGAAATAATGTTAGTCAGGAAAGCATCTCATTTTTTTTAATAAATGTATTTCTATTTTGACATAAGTGAAGTGAAGTGAATTATATTTATATAGCGCTTTTCTCTAGTGACTCAAAGCGCTTTTACATAGTGAAACCCAATATCTAAGTTACATTTAAAGCAGTGTGGGTGTGGCACTGGGAGCAGGTGGGTAAAGTGTCTTGCCCAAGGACACAACGGCCGTGACTAGGATGGCGGAAGCGGGGATCGAACCCGGAACCCTCAAGTTGCTGACACGGCCACTCTGTGTCAGACTAATTGTATCTAAGTTATCACAAAACTTTGTGTTTCAATGAGTTCTCGGCGAGCGGACAAAAGCTGTCTTTGATCCTACCAAGAAGAAAGCTTGTAAAACTCCACTGTGTAGGATGAGAAGCAACATGAAGGTGTTCCATTTCTTTGATGTATTGTAATCCCCAGAAAGATTTTGTCTTGACCCGAGAACTACAAAGCGGAGAGGAAGCAGGACCAGACTCCCATCCAGGCGACCTCTTTCTTTCAACTGTTTACGACCTTTTCTTTCAACTGTTTTATCCAAAGGCGATGGCTGTTTACGACCCCCCTCCCTTAGAAACAGCTGTTGACATGTAATCAGGGAAAGTCCAAATAAAGGAGGAGGTGTGCAATCTTACGTCAGAGAGTGGAACACTGGACAAGGGTACAGGAGTACGTGTTTCTCCTCATTGAGCCAAATTTAATTCTGTCTCTGTTTGATTCCTTGCTTCTTGTCTTGTTTAATAGATGTCATCAGTGTTTGAACCTGACACTCTACCAACCGAGCTATACCAGCCCGTTTAAAAATGTAGGTTTTTTTATTTCTATATTTTAGTACATTTTACTACTATAGCACAGCATGTATTTGTTACAACACAGATGTTGAACTCAAGGCCCGGGGGCCAGATTTGGCCGGCCACATCGTTATATGTGGCCCACCAAACCCTAGAAATAATGTTAGTCAGGAAAGCATCTCATTTTTTTTAATAAATGTATTTCTATTTTAACATAAACATTGCATGTAGGCCTACTGTGTGCAATTGCATGTATCTTTAATTTACTATTATCTGATCATGCAATAAACATTATATTACCATGCAATAAACATTATATTATATCACCGGACTATAAGGCGCACTGTCGATGAGCGGGTCTAGTCAGGTCTATTTTCATACAAAAGACGCATCGGATTATAAGGCGCATTAATAAGGAGTCATATTATTATTATTTTTTTCTAAATGGAATAGACTTCCTTGTGGTCTACATAACATGTGATGGTGGTTCTTTGGTCAAAATGTTGCATAGATGATGTTTTACACATCATCTTCAAGCCGCATTCTGACAGTCTCTTCAGGATTCGCCTTTTTGTGGGCGGTCTTATTTACGTGGCTCACCTTCGGCAGCGTCTTCTCCCCGTCATCTTTGTTGTAGCGGTGTAGCGTGCAAGGACGGCAGTGGAAGAAGTGTCAAAAGATGGCGCTAACTGTTCTAATGACATTCAGACTTTACTTCAATCAACAACGGAGCAGCATCTCCTCATCCGTGGCTCACTAGTGCAACAACAACGCCCGAAATGTGTCCCGTGAAAAAACGTCCGACCGGAACTCTCTAATAACTAAAGTTCCTTGGGTGAATAATGTAAACTCACTACACCGGTATGTTTTAGCGCTTTCATAGCGAGTTTACTGACAGATATAAGTAATAACTTTACACTACTTTATATTAGAAATGGCAACAGTGGAGGATGAATGTCACATAACAAGAAGAAGCTTATCGACTACGGTGTCTCCACGGACTACAAAGGCGGACGCGCACACATTTTCTGGACTTATGCAGATACCAAATGCAAAACAAAATGCCAGATAATGTTATGATCCGCTGCCCGGATCATGTTCTGTTTGGTTTTTGGACTCCCTTAGTTCCTGTTTTTGTGCACTCCTGGGTTTGTTTTCTTTGCTTCTTGTTTTCACCCGTTTTTGATTGGTGTTTCCCGTGTACTAATCAGAGCACTATTTAATCCATCTTTTTCCAGTCAGTCTGCCTGGCTTCCTAATTTGCTTTATGCAACAGTCGAAATCCGTCTGCATCCTGGGAGACCGAACCCCTGCATCACCATGCGACACGGTCGTCACAGTCTTACCTTAGACACACCCCATAATAATACTCCTATGTTGAAGCACAGTACAATCCTTCAAGCGGTGTGGCTTCATAGCTTACCAAAGTCCTACTAAAAACATCTTGACAGATTTCCGAGTGTCGTGTTTAATGTTCTATATGTTCAATGGAACATTTAAAGTTTTGGTGTCGTTTACTGCCATCATAGTGAAGTTTACACATATCTCGTATGTGTGATTGCCATCTACTGGTCACACTTATCATTACACCATGTACCAAATAAAATAGCTTCTAGGTCAGTAAGCACAACCAGAATTATTCCGTCCATTAGGCGGACCGGGTTATAAGGCGCACTGTTGAGTTTTGAGAAGTATTTTAGGTGCGCCTTATAGTCCGAAAATTACGGTAAATGTATTTCTATTTTGACATAAACATTCCATGTAGGCCTACTGTGTGCAATTGCATGCATTTTGACTTTACTATTATTTGATCATGCTATAAACATTTTATTAACATCTATTAAAAAATAATAATAAAATAAATACTGTATTTGCATGGTTAATGATTTCAACGCAAGCTATCCATCAATTTTTATAAAAGAAATGTAATAATTGCATAGGCAATTAAGTAATAATTAGCGCAGTCAAATTATTCTTTAAAAAAATATATCAGATTAATCACAATTTTTTAATTTGGCTTAATTATGATTAATCACTGTTTTAAATTTAGATTCTATATGTTTAATCACAATTTTGAATTTGGATTAATCATGATTAATCACAGGTTGTTATTAGAGATGTCCGATAATATCGGATTGCCGATATTATCGGCCGATAAATGCTTTAAAATGTAATATCGGAAATTATCGGTGTCGGTTCCAAAAAGTAAAATGTATGACTTTTTAAAATGGCGCTGTACGGAGTGGTACACGGACGTAGGGAGAAGTACAGAGCGCCAATAAACCTTAAAGGCACTGCCTTTGCGTGCCGGCCCAATCACATAATATCTACGGCTTTTCACACACACAAGTGAATGCAAGGCATACTTGGTCAACAGCCATACAGGTCACACTGAGGGTACCCGTATAAACAACTTTAACACTGTTACAAATATGCGCCACACTGTGAACCCACACCAACCAAGAATGACAAACACATTTCGGGAGAACATCCGCACCGTAACACAACATAAACACAACAGAACAAATACCCAGAACCCCTTGCAGCACTAACTCTTCCGGGACGCTACAATATACACCCCCGCTACCCCCCACACCCCCACCTCAATCCCGCCCCCTCCAACCTCAACCTCCTCATGCTCTCTCAGGGAGAGCATGTCCCAAACTCCAAGCTGCTGTTTTGAGGCATGTTAAAAAAAATAATGCACTTTGTGACTTCAATAATAAATATGGCAGTGCCATATTGGCATTTTTTTCCCCATAACTTGAGTTGATTTATTTTGGAAAACCTTGTTACATTGTTTAATGCATCCAGCGGGGCATCACAACAAAATTAGGCATAATAATGTGTTCATTCCACCACTGTGTATATCAGTATCGGTTGATAAATCGGAATCGGTAATTAAGAGTTGGACAATATCGGAATATCGGATATCGGCAAAAAAGCCATTATCGGACATCTCAAGATTTAGGCGATCATTTTTTGTGTGATTATTCACATTGTTATAACGATTAATCATTATTTTTGATTAATTATTTTTTTTAATATCATGAGGCGATCATACAGTATGATTACTGTTAAATGTGGCCCTCTGAGGGCAGCCATAACTGAAGTGGCCCTCAATGAAAACGAGTTTGACACCCCGTTACATTAGTTGTTTTTTTATTATAAATATATATTTTTTTTTACTAATGGCAATATTGTAGAAAATGTTAATAGTTCTTTTAAAAAAAAAACATGTTCTCCTATTCCGATCCACTCTATAAAATTAAACAACATTAAGCAGTAAAAGCACAGATTACAAAGCCAAAAGTGGCCATCTTTCTTACAGGAACCATTATAGACAAATAATGTATTTATAGGAGTAGAAATATGCCAGATTAATTGCTTAAGAGACCATGTAACCTTTCTTTAAAAGGTAATGAGGAGGCATCGGCTTTGACTAATGACCCATTAGGACTATAGTTGACTACAGCAACCACTTCATTCTTTTTTCAACAATTCTGAGCCCTGTACTGCTAAATGCTGGTACATGCAGGGCTTTATTTCAATGTATAATGATCACTTTTACACATACCATGTCTCACAGGTACACCCTCCACATTTTAAGTGCACTATATCCTCTCAAGGGACAGTATACTTCAAAAGATTATTCAGTGCTCCTCAATTATTTTCTGTCATGACCCCCACGAGGAAACAGAAATGTATTTGGTACACGGTGTAATGATAAGTGTGACCAGTAGATGGCAGTCAAACATAAGAGATACGTGTAGACTGCACTATGATGGCAATATGACTCAAGTAAACAACACCCACATTTTATATGTTCCATTGAACATATAGAACATTACACACGGCGCTCAAAAATCTATACAAATGTTTTACTAGGACTTTGGTAAGCTATGAAGCCACACCGCTTGATGGATTGAACTGTGCTTCAACATAGGAGTATTATTATGGTGTGCGTATAAGGTAAGACATATTATCTGGCGTTTTGTTTCGCAATATTATGCAAAAGGAACTTTTCTTACCTTCTAGTACATGCTGATCTGTATTCGGGATCTGCATAAGTCCTGAAAAATTGTGCGCGTCCGCTTTTGTAGTCCGTGGCGACTCCGTAGTCGATAAGCTTCTTCTTTTTCTCTATCTTCTTGTTATGTGACATTCATCCTCCGCTGTTGCCATTTCTAATATAAAGTAGTGTAAAGTTCTTACTTATATCTGTCAGTAAACTCGCCATGGAAGCGCTAAAACATACCGGTGTAGTGAGTTTACATTATTCACTCAAGGAACTTTAGTTCCGGTCGGACGTTTTTTTCACGGGACACATTTCCGGCCTCGTTGTTGCACTAGTGAGCCACGGATGAGGAGATGCTGCTCCATTATTGATTAAAATAAAGTCTGAATGTCATTAAAACAGTTAGCGCCATCTTTTGACACTTCTTCCACTCCCGTCCTTGCACGCTACACCGCTACAACAAAGATGACGGGGAGAAGACGCTGTTGAAGTGGAGGCACGTAAATAAGACCGCCGTCAGAAAGCGACTTGATGATGATGTGTAAAACATCATCTATTCAACATTTTGACCAAAGAACCACCATCACATGTTATGTAGACCACAAGGAAGTCTTTTACATTTACAAAAAAATCATAATAATATGACTCCTTTAAAGGCCTACTGAAAGCCACTACTACCGACCACGCAGTCTGATAGTTTATATATCAATGATGAAATCTTAACATTGCAACACATGCCAATACGGCCGGGTTAACTTATAAAGTGACATTTTAAATTTCCCGGCAAACTTCCGCTTGAAAACGTCTATATATGATGACGTATGCGCGTGACGTCGATGGTTGAAACGGAAGTATTCGGACACATTGTATCCAATACAAACTGCTCTGTTTTCATCTCAAAATTCCACAGTATTCTGGACATCTGTGTTGGTGAATCTTTTGCAATTTGTTTAATGAACAATGAAGACTGCAAAGAAGAAAGCTGTAGGTGGGATCGGTGTATTAGCGGCTGGCTGCAGCAACACAACCAGGAGGACTTTGAGATGGATAGCAGACGCGCTATCCGATGCTAGCCGCCGACCGCATCTATGATCGGGTGAAGTCCTTCGTCGCTCCGTCGATCGCTGGAACGCAGGTGAGCACGGGTGTTGATGAGCAGATGAGGGCTGGCTGGCGTAGGTGGAGCGTTAATGTTTTTAGCATAGCTCTGACGAGGTCCCGTAGCTAAGTTAGCTTCAATGGCGTCGTTAGCAACAGCATTGTTAAGCTGGAAAGCATTAACCGTGTAGTTACATGTCCATGGTTTAATAGTATTGTTGATTTTCTGTCTATCCTTCCAGTCAGGGGTTTATTTCTTTTGTTTCTATTTGCAGTTAAGCCCGATGCTATCACGTTAGCTCCGTAGCTAAAGTGCTTCACCGATGTATTGTCGTGGAGATAAAAGTCACCGTGAATGTCCATTTCGCGTTCCCGACTCTCATTTTCAAGAGGATATAGTATCCGAGGTGGTTTAAAATACAAATCCGTGATCCACAATAGAAAAAGGAGAAAGTGTGGAATCCAATGAACCCTTGTACCTAAGTTACGGTCAGAGCGAAAAAAGATACGTCCTGCACTGCACTCTAACATTCCTCATCCACAAATCTTTCATCCTCACTCAAATTAATGGGGTAATCATCGCTTTCTCGGTCCAAATCGCTCTCGCTGCTGGTGTAAACAATGGGGAAATGTGAGGAGCTCCACAACCTGTGACGTCACGCTACTTCCGGTACAGGCAAGGCTTTTTTTTATCAGCGACCAAAAGTTGCGAACTTTATCGTCGATGTTCTCTACTAAATCCTTTCAGCAAAAATATGGCAATATCGCGAAATGATCAAGTATGACACATAGAATGGATCTGCTATCCCCGTTTAAATAAAACAAATTAATTTCAGTAGGCCTTTAATGCGCCTTATATATGAAAAAATATTGAAAATAGACCATTCATCGGCAGTGCGCCTTATAATCCGGTGCGCCCTATGGTCCGTATGCTGTAAGTATACATGTAATGCTGATAGGATGTTGATATATTCCCGTGTAGATGAAGAATGACTCATAATCCTCACAAAGACAAAGGGGGGTGGAACCAAGTGTCCTTTTAGTGTCTTTCTTGCCATTTCCGGGTCTAATCTGGTTAGGTTAGGTTACTTTATTAGCACCCGAAGGTAAACTTGTTGTGCAGCCAGCAAGATCAGGACATCCATTGAACCATACAGAGTAGGTAACATATGAGATGTGCGATACAAAGACCTAGCACATAACACACATCAAAAACATTGCCAAGATCACAAAATAGTCCATGTACTCCAAGTTCCCCATAAAATAAGATTAGGGACAAGCCAGAATAAAACACCATAATAAAAGGATACATAATAAAGGAATAAATAAAATAATAAATTGCAGTAAAATAAATATAGGCAAAAATAGGTATTTAGTTCTGTGATGGCAGCTGGGACAAGCTACATGTGTACCCTTTTGTTTTGCCTCTTGGGACTACAAACCTGCGTCCAGATGGGAGAAGCTGAACATTGTTGTGTGGGTAGTGACATACGTCAGTTCAAATGAGGAAGCTATCCTCACTACCTGGTTGTTGTAGCGCACGGGTGTCAAAGTCAAGGCCTGCGGGCCAGATCTGGCACATTTTTTTTTCATTGAAAAAATCCAGAGGCACACCACCAGCAGAAGTCATTAAAAAACGAAACTCAGTTGACAGTAAAAAGTCGTTGTCGCAATTGTTGGATATGGATAAAGCATAACCAAGCATGCATCACTATAGCTCTTGTCTCAAAGTAGGTGTACTGTCACCACCTGTCACATCACGCCCTGACTTATTTGGACTTTTTTGCTGTTTTCCTGTGTGTAGTGTTTTAGTTCTTGTCTTGCGCTCCTATTTTGGTGGCTTTTTCTCTTTTTTCGGTATTTTCCTGTAGCAGTTTCATGTCTTCCTTTTGAGCGATATTTCCCGCATCTACTTTGTTTTAGCAATCGAGAATATTTCAGTTGTTTTTATCCTTCTTTGTGGGGACATTGTTGATTGTCATGTCATGTTCGGATGTACATTGTGGACGCCGTCTTTGCTCCACAGTAAGTCTTTGCTGTCGTCCAGCATTCTGTTTTTGTTTACTTTGTAGCCAGTTCAGTTTTAGTTTCCTTCTACATAGCCTTCCCTAAACTTCAATGCCTTTTCTTAGGGGCATTCACCTTTTGTTTATTTTTGGTTTAAGCATTAGACACCTTTTTACCTGCACCCTGCCTCCCGCTGTTTCCCACATCTACAAAGCAATTAGCTACCGGCTGCCACCTACTGATATGGAAGAGCATTACACGGTTACTCTGCCGAGCTCTAGACAGCACCGACACTCAACAACAACACATCATTTGCAGACTATAATTACTGGTTTGCGAAAAATATTTTTAACCCAAATAGGTGAAATTAGATCATCTCCCACGGCACACCAGACGGTATCTCACGGCACACTAGTGGTTGAAAAACACTGATTTACTGTATATATATTTTTTTATCATAATTTTTTTTTTTTACATTAATCTTCATATGTGTTACTTGTACTTTATTCTTCATCTCGGCACATGGTTCTTACTATTTTACAAGTGTGGAGGGAGATGTGGCCAGCGCTGCCTGCAGGAGCTAAAGTCACCACCTCTGTCCATGGTGCTGAGGACAGAGCACCATCAGACGGGGGCGTGGCGGTGCTGACGGCGAGACACAGCTGGCAGGTGATTAGATTTCACAGGTGGTACGTGTTAATCTAATCATCTGTTGTCTTTAACGGTAAGCGGCCGGGAGCAGGAGGGGAGAGAGGATACGGACGTGACTGAAAAGTCACGTTCTTCTAGAAGAGAAAACTTTTGTTGACAACATTATCATTAAAAACCTTGTTAAACCTGCACGGTTGGCTCCGGTGCCGTGTCTGACAGTGGGATTGCTAGGAAGCCACTTCCACAACAAGTTCAATTATTTTTATTTTCCAACGCTCCTCAGATGAGCCATTTCTCTCAGGGGTTATCGGCCGTGCTTGTGGGGGCCCTTTTGTGACAGCGTCCTGGTGGCCATAGTCTGATGACCTCCTGGTGCAGATGTGATAGTGTTTACTCACATGGCTCCTCTGTACTCAGCCATGCAATCATTTGTTCATATAGTTGCATATGTGTGTATGTTGTGTGTGTGTTTTTGGTATATGTGTCTGTGTGTGCGTATGTGATAATGGGCGTGTGTGTGCAGAAAACATCGCACAGGGCGATGTGATGCGTCTAGTGCAGTAGCCTTGGAGTAGTAGTACCTGTAGTTAGTGCATGCTGCATGCCGCTTTTGCTTGCTATGCTGCATGCTGCTTCTGCCTGATACTCATTGCTTTCAGCTAGTGCCGCCGGCTAGCCCTCTGTCTCAGAGGGCGAAAAGAGGAGCCGAGTGCATAAGCCTCCTCAGCCGGTACATAGCCTCTCCATTGTCAAGACTCGTACATGCCTCCTCGTGGCCACACACGGTAACTGGAACCTCGCGGTTCCAGGCTAAGTTGTACGGGATCTCGGAGCAGCAGGGGGCCCCAGAGACGGGGCATGCAGGCCCACCGGTGTGTGGACATGCCCTGGTGCCCAGTCAACCCCTGTCCCAGCTATGGGTAAATAACCCCAGCTATGGGCGAATAGTGAAAACCGCCTCAACGGTGGACCAGGCGGAAGATGGCGGCAGCGGAATGCACCACAACGGCTGGGAAGGCGGATGAAGGCTGCAGCAAAGACGGGTCCCCAGTCGTCTTGGTTTCCATGCCACTGGACCCTGGCCCGCTCAATGCCAAGGACTGTGTGGTGGCTGACCGTGCACCAGTCTCCCCACATTAAAAGATTCCACGCACAGGCGTCCTCCATATAGGGAATCCACCCTAACATCCCTTGGAGGACAGTCATACTCGTTTCGAGTGACCGCCGACGACGACGACGACGACGATAATGGGCGATCTGGGTCACCGGGGGGTATTGTTTTTAACTTTGTAAAGCACTTTGCGTTGCATTTCTTTTATGAATTGTTGCGTCTGACCAGCCTTCCCTCTCAGGGAATTAAAGTCACTGGTCAATCCCAAGTTCTTTAGATGACATATATGCTGAGTAAGAAGGACCATCAAGACAGAATAGGAATATTATCAAGTTTTACTAAAGCTTTAGGAGACCGGTCCACACCAATGCGGTCATACCGGCATCTCGAAATGGTCTAACATTCAAACGGGAAGAGACAATTTATTGAATACGAAAACAGTCCCCTCAAAGAAAGGAATGCCTCCCCCTTCCCCAACACTGATAAGATAAGGAGGTGGATGCATCTCTCTCACATTCCAATGCCTAAAACACTACACAGACATCTGCAGACAAAGAGACACAAGTATACAAAGTATACAAACCCCGTTTCCATGAGTTGGGAAATTGTGTTAGATGTGAATATAAACGGAATACAATGATTTGCAAATCCTTTTCAACCCATATTCAATTGAATGCACTACAAAGACAACATATTTGATGTTCAAACTCATAAACTGTATTTTTTTTTGCAAATAATAATTAACTTAGAATTTCATGGCTGCAACACGTGCCAAAGTAGTTGGGAAAGGGCATGTTCACCACTGTGTTACATGGCCTTTCCTTTTAACAACACTCAGTAAACGATTCGGAACTGAGGGAACTTATTGTTGAAGCTTTGAAAATTATTTCCCATTCTTGTTTTATGTAGAGCTTCAGTCGTTCAACAGTCCGGGGTCTCCGCTGTCGTATTTTACGCTTCATAATGCGCCACACATTTTCGATGGGAGACAGGTCTGGACTGCAGGCGGGCCAGGAAAGTACCCACACTCTTTTTTTACGAAGCCACGCTGTTGTAACACGTGCTGAATGTGGCTTGGCATTGTCTTGCTGAAATAAGCAGGGGCGTCCATGAAAAAGGCGGCGCTTAGATGGCAGCATATGTTGTTCCAAAGTGTTCCTGAGCCCATGTGGTGATATCCTTTAGAGATTGATGTCGGTTTTCGATACAGGAATCGAAGGTCACGGTCATTCAATGTTGGTTTCCGGCCATGCTGCTTACGTGGAGTGATTTCTCCAGATTCTCTGAACCTTTTGATGATATTATGGACCGTAGATGTTGAAATCCCTAAATTTCTTGCAATTGCACATAGAGAAATGTTGTTCTTAAACTGTTTGACTATTTGCTCACGCAGTTGTGGACAAAGATGTGTACCTCGCCCCATCCTTTCTTGTGAAAGACTGAGCATTTTCTGGTAAGCTATTTTTATACCCAATCATGGCACCCACCTGTTCCCGATTTGCCTGTTCACCTGTGGGATGTTCCAAATAAGTGTTTGATGAGCATTCCTCAACTTTATCAGAATTTATTGCCACCTTTCCCAACTTCTTTGTCACGTGTTGCCGGCATCATATTCTAAAGTTAATGATTATTTGCAACAAAAAAAAATGTTTATCAGTTTGAACATCAAATATGTTGTCTTTGTAGCATATTCAACTGAATATGGGTTGAAAAGGATTTGCAAATCATTGTATTCCGTTTATATTTACATCTAACACCATTTCCCAACTCATATGGAAACGGGGTTTGTACATGGAAAAATACTAGCTGCTCCAAACATGACTATGAATAAAGAAAGAACTCTTAAACATGTATGCATTCTCCACAGTATGAAAAGCGCTTTATAGATAAAGCTGGATTTGATTTGATTTGATTTGAATGATTGTGAACGATAGGCAAACATTTCCAAAAATAGTGCAGTTCCCCTTTAAAGGCCTACTGAAAGCCACTACTAGCGACCACGCAGTCTGATAGTTTATATATCAATGATGAAATCTTAACATTGCAACACATGCCAATAAGGCCGGGTTAACTTATAAAGTGCCATTTTAAATTTCCCGGGAAATATCCGGCTGAAACGTCTCGGTATGATGACGTATGCGCGTGACGTAGTCAGTTAAACGGAAGTATTGGTACCCCGTAGAATCCTATACAAAAAGCTCTGTTTTCATTTCATAATTCCACAGTATTCTGGACATCTGTGTTGGTGAATCTTTTGCAATCTGTTTAATGAACAATGGAGACTGCAAAGAAGAAAGTTGTAGGTGGGATCGGTGTATTAGCGGCGCACTACAGCAACACAACCGGAGGACTTTGTTGGAGAGCAGACGCGCTAGCCGGTGACCTCACCTTGACTTCCTACGTCTCCGGGCCGCCAACCGCATCTGTGATCGGGTGAAGTCCTTCGTCACACCGTCGATCGCTGGAACGCAGGTGAGCACGGGTGTTGATGAGCAGATGAAGGCTGGCTGGCGTAGGTGGAGAGCTAATGTTTTTAGCATAGCTCTGTGAGGTCCGGTTGCTAAGTTAGCTTCATTGGCGTCGTTAGCACAGCATTGTTAAGCTTCGCCAGGCTGGAAAGCATTAACCGTGTATTTACATGTCCACGGTTTAATAGTATTGTTGATTTTCTATCTATCCTTCCAGTCAGGGGTTTATTTCTTTTGTTTCTATATGCAGTTAAAGCACGATGCTATCACGTTAGCTCGTAGCTAAAGTGTTTCACCGATGTATTGTCGTGGAGATAAAAGTCACTGTGAATGTCCATTTCGCGTTCTCGACTCTCATTTTCAAGAGGATATAGTATCCCAGGTGGTTTAAAATACAAATCCGTGATCCACAATAGAAAAAAGGAGAGAGTGTGGAATCCAATGAGCCAGCTTGTACCTAAGTTACGGTCAGAGCGAAAAAAGATATGTCTTGAACTGCACTTTAACGTTCCTCATCCACGAATCTTTCATCCTCGCTCAAATTAATGGGGAAATTGTCGCTTTCTCGGTCTGAATCGCTCTCACTTCTGGCCGCCATCACTGTAAACAATAGGGAACTTTGCGGAAATGTTCAGCTGACTACGTCACGCTCCTTCCGGTAGGGGCAAGGCTTTTTTTTTGTCAGATACCAAAAGTTGCGATCTTTATCGTGGTTGTTCTATACCAGGGGACGGCAACCTTTACCACTCAAAGAGCCATTTTGGCAAGTTTCACAAATTAAAGAAAATAATGGGAGCCACAAAAAAAATTTTTAAATTTAAAATGAAAAACACCGCATACAAAGCTTAAATGCTTTGTGCTATGTTAACCAGGGGTCTCACACACACACGCAGCGGCACGCACTTTAATGTGGAAATTTGATGTTACTGCGGCCCGCGAGTTTTGAATGACTGGCGCTTGATCGCGTCATACTTGCCAATCCTCTCATTATTTCCGGGAGACTCCTTAATGTCAGGGAGTGATGGCTCTGCTTTTGGCGCCCTCTACAGCCTGCCCAAACAGTGTACCTGCTCGACCACATGTAGAATGCAGTTTCAGCTTGCTCACGTAAGCGACAGCAAGGCGTACTAGGTCAGCAGCCACACAGCTTACACTGACGGTATAGCCGTATAAAACAACTTTAACACTGTTATGTTACAAATATGCGCCACACTTTGAACCCACACCAAAAAAGAACGACAAACACATTTCTAGGGAACATCTGCACTGTAACACAACATAAACACAACACAACCAATACCCAGAATCGGGTATTGGTTGTGGGGGGGGGGGGGGGGGGGGTTGATGTGTGGGGGGATTTGGTGGTAGCGGGGGTGTATAATCTAGACCGGAAGAGTTAGGGCTGCATGTGATTCTGGGTATTGGTTGTGTTGTGTTTATGTTGTGTTACGGTGGGATGTTCTCCAGAAATGTGTTTTTCATTCTTTTTTAGTGTGGGTTCACAGTGTGGCGCATATTTGTAACGTAACAGTGTTAAAGTTGTTTGATACGGCTACCGTCAGTGTAAGCTGTGTGGCTGATGACTAAGTATGCTTTGCTGTCTCCTGTGTGTGCAAGTAAAAGCTACATTCAACATGTGGCTGGGCTGGCACGCTGTTTGTAAATGCTATAGAGAACAATTTCTACAGTGCAATCAGGGCACTCCCTTAATTTAGTAATTAGAGTGAAAATAGGATTATATTATCCCTGGGAGTTATCTAGGAGAGGCACTGAGATCCATAAGTCTCCTGGGAAAATCGAGGGGGTCGGTAAGTATGCAGCTGAGCCGCATCAGAGTGGTCAAAGAGCCGCATGCGGCTCCGGAGCCGCGGGTTGCCGACCCCTGTTCTATACTAAATCCTTTCAGCAAAAATATAGCAATATCGCGAAATGATCAGGTGTGACACATAGAATAGATCTGATATCCCCGTTTAAATAAAAAAATGTCATTTCAGTAGGCCTTTAAGTATGGCCTCTCGAGATGATGTTGGTAAAAACCGTTTGACTTACGTCTGACGTCCCTGAAGTAGATGGTCTGCCTGTTGGGGTTGAGCAGCTGGATGACCGACTCGTCGTTATTCTTCACCCTGCAGCTGATGGTGGCCGTCTCGCCCTCCACCACTGTCACGTTGTCGGTTGCCAGGTTCTGACCTTCCACTTCAACACAAACACACACAAAAACACACCGTATGAGCGACGAGCGCTACAGTCTGGACATTTACAGCCGACCAAACATTTGCCCGGCGTCAACACGGCGCGACAATGCGAAACTACCCAAACAGCCTCATGGAGATTGTGCAGCCACAATCTAATCTGTTTAATATAGGAGCCATGTTTGTCACTATCGATCTCTCCCCCGGAGCGTGGGCCCCCGTGAGTCAGCGCCAGATGGGCCGCGAGCTGGGCTGCCCACAAAGGGGAGACAAAGGAGGAGTGTTAGGAGGGAAGTAGCAGATCAGGGCGGGGAGGAGGAGGGAGAGCTTGATGCTGGTGATGGGCTAAGCTTTATCAGAGCCTTCCATCTGAGCCGTCCATGTGACCAATGTGTGCTCAGCGTGCTGTCTTGGCATCCAGGAGCAGCTCTCGGCACACGAGCGCCGTTCTCCCGACAGGACCCGGGCCCTCGTCGCCGTAACTCACGCCTCGGCTTTTGTCTAGCGTGTTGTCTTTAAGGAATTTAGAGAGCATTTAAAGTCTCACTGTGCTTTTTATCCCGCAGAGGGGGGGAAAAAACTGGGGAATACATTAGAACGGGGGTCAGCATGGCCCTAGTGCAGGCCTGGGCAATTATTTTGACTCGGGGGCCACATTTAGAGAAAAAAATGTGTCTAAGGGCCGGTATATCTATTTTTAGGAACACTAATATCAATCAATCAATGTTTATTTATATAGCCCTAAATCACAAAAGTCTCAAAGGGCTGCACAAGCCACAACGACATCCTCGGCACAGAGCCCACACAAGGGACGTCGATGTGAATGACAATGAGAAACCTTGGGGAGGATCGCATATGTGCCCCCCCTTTCTAAGTACAGTCCCTAGTGCAGGGGTCACCAACGCGGTGCCCGCGGGCACCAGGTCGCCCGTAAGGACCAGATAGTTCTAAAAAAAATTAAAAAAAAAATAAAAATTTGAAAAAAAAAAAAAAAAAAAATTTTTTTTTTTTATTTTTAAAAAAATTAAATCTACATAGAAAAAACACAAGATACACTTTCAATCAGTGCATCAACCCAAACAACCTCCCCCATGCACACTCATCCACACAAAAGGGGTTATTTCTTTCTGCTACCAATATTCTGGTTCCCACAACATAGACAACACATCTGCAAGGGACACAGTCCCTGAAGCACACATGATTGTATAGGCTGCTGGTCCACTAACATTTTCATTAATTACTATTTTTTATGTAATTATTTTTATATTGTTTTACTTTCTTTTTTATCCAAGAAAATGTTTTTTTATTTATTTATCTTATTTTATTTTATTTTTTTTTAAAAAAGGGCCTTATCTTCAACAGACCAGGTTGTCAATGAAATTAGATTTTTTTAAAGGGTTTTTTAAACCAGGCCCAGTCCAGATAATGTCCAAGTCGGACTCAGCAACACACACCTTCATTCATGTACACAGAAAAAAATTAGGGAACACAACAGATTGCATATAATTTATAAACAAAACACTTTGCATTCCGTTCGAAAGGACGTTCCCTTTAGATTTCCGATCCTTAACATTTTACATTTATCATAATTAAGCTTAAGGCCAGATTGCTGTGAAAATATGTCCAAAAGATTAAGAAGGTTCCGCAAACAATGAGGAAAAATCTTGTCTTTGTGAATCAGCCTTTTCTGACATGAACTCCATCAAAAACAAACACAGAACACGCCTCACTGATGCACATCTGCAAGACTCACTCAGAGTTGCAGTGTCAAGTTACACACCAGAGTACAACACACTAGTTAACAGCATGCAATGCCAGGCTTCCCACTAACTGATAAAGAAACAGATAACAGATTTGGTGTCCAGTTCAAAGTGTGACATGATTTAAAAATTGGAGAGTTTACTTTTGTATTTTACATGAGTTATTATTTGTACAAACATGGTGCAAAGTAATTCATGATTTGTTAAAAAATGTTAGTGGCTAGCTAGTTAAAATGGGATATTGTGATTTCACAAGACTGTGTTAGAAGTGATCATTTGAAAATGTTCAATTTGAAAAATGTGCACTTAGAGAAAATATAAAAATAAAGTGTTGCATATTGATATTTATCTGTTTCTATATATATTTATTGTGAGAAATCATTAAGATGATCAGTGTTTCCACAAAGATAAATATCATTAATTATTAATAATAACAGAGTTAAAGGTAAATTGAGCAAATTGGCTACTTCTGGCAATTTATTTAAGTGTGTATCTAACTGGTAGCCCTTCGCATTAATCAGTACCCAAGAAGTAGCCCTTGGTTTCAAAAAGGTTGGTGACCCCTGCCCTAGTGGATCCAACATAACAGTGAGAGTCCAGTCCATAGTGGGGCTAGCAGGAGACCATCCCGAGAGGTGACAGGTCAGTAGCGCAGTATAAAACCTCACAATAATGTCTGATTGAATGCTAAAAACATTACGACAGACCGCCTTAAAAAACGTAATGGAATTTTTACGTTTTTCTATGAACGATAAAACCCTGAATATTGACAAAATATGAATGTCACACCCCCTTTCGATCGACATATTTCACAATCAAGTGAAACGCAACAAAAATGCAACAAACAGTGAAATATGAACACGAAGGGTACAAAATAAACCCACCTACAATCTGATACATCTGATATTTTTAGCTGATTTTCCCCCCAGGGATCAATAAAGTACTTTTTTATTCTATTCTATTCTATATTTCACTAAGCTTAAGAACTTTGTTGTGAAAATCTCCTTCCGCGTCTGTGGAAACGCTTCCCGCCCACACTACTTGGTGCCTCGTCTGAGCTGCTGTGACACATAGTAACTAATTAGATGACCATAGTAACTAATTAGATTACCATAGTAACTAATTAGATGACCATAGTAACTAATTAGATTACCATAGTAACTAATTAGATGACTATAGTAACTAATTAGATGACCATAGTAACTAATTAGATTACCATAGTATCTAATTAGATGACCATAGTAACTAATTAGATGACCATAGTAACTAATTAGATTACCATAGTATCTAATTAGATGACCATAGTAACTAATTAGATGACCATAGTAACTAATTAGATGACCATAGTATCTAATTAGATGACCATAGTAACTAATTAGATGACCATAGTAACTAGTATATCATCCATAAGTGCAGATTCCAACCATTGAAATACTTTGTTATAGTTGAAGACTTACGGTCATTAGAAAACATGACTGCACATCATAATGGCGGCGACAGTTTCCCTCTTAAAGATCTAAAAAAACTATTTGGGAATGTCCGGCGGGTCAGATTGAAAAGCTCAACGGGCCACATGTGGCCCCCGGGCCTTAATTTGCCCAGGTCTGCCCTAGTGCATACTTGCCAACCTTGAGACCTCCGAATTTGGGAGATGTGGGCGGGGTATATATATATATATATATATATATATATATATATATATATATATATATATATATATATATATATATATATATATATATATATATATATACATATATTAGGGCTGCAACTAACAACTAATTTGATAATCGATTAATCTGTCGATTATTACTTCGATTAATCGAATAATAATCGGATAAAAGAGACTAACTACATTTATATCCTTTCCACTATTTCATTGGGGGGAAAAAACAGCATACTAGCACCATACTTATTTAGATTATTGTTTCTCAGCTGTTTGTAAATGTTGCAGTTTATAAATAAAGGTTTATAAAAAACAAAAATAAATTACATTTTTTTAAAAATATATATATATAAAAAAATAACAAAAAAAGTAGCCTCTGCGCATGCGCATAGCATATATCCAACTATTCGATGACTAAATTAATCGGCAACTATTTTAATAATCGATTTTAATCGATTTAATCGATTAGTTGTTGCAGCCCTAATGTATATATATATATTAGGGCTGCAACAACTAATCGATTAAATCGATTAAAGTTAAAGATTCTTCTCACTAAGCAGAGATCCAACGAATCGATGACTAAATTAATCGGCAACTATTTTAATAATCGATTTGTTGTTGCATATATATATTAGGGCTGCAACAACTAATCGATTAAAGTCGATTATAAAAGTAGTTGGCGATTAATTTAGTCATCGATTCGTTGGATATATGCTTTAATATTGTTAATGTTACACCCGTCATAGTGACGTCACTGTTATTTTCTATTGTTTAATATTGTTAATGTTGCACCCGTCATAGTGACAACACTGTTATTGTTAATGTTACACCCGTCATAGTGACGTCACTGTTATTTTCTATTGTTTAATATTGTTAATGTTGCACCCGTCATAGTGACAACACTGTGTACTGTCGTGTTTGTTATGTTGTACATACATGGGATGGTTTAATATTGTTAATGTTAGCAGTATTATTGCTAATAATGATAATAATAAGTGTAACTTATTTATTGAAGGTCAAACAATAGATGACTTAATGTTGATGTTTATGTGCGCACATTGATTGAACTCCGGGTCCTGTGTTTACGTAGGCCAGGTCCCTAAGTCTTGGATGGCGAGCTGTAGATCGGCCTTGAGCCTGAGCCCAAGGATCTCCACCTCTCAACCCCTGAACTCCACCTGCTCTGGTCGGGCCGGTAGGCGGCTTATAGCCGAACCCCTTGCCTCGCATCTCATTACTCTGCAGCCCTATGCACTACCTCATACACACCCTGCCCATAAACTGAACTGTCACTACAAACTGCCATATCCACAACCCCAACCCTGGGACCCCATTTTGAAAATTACTAGCGCCAACACTGCTGTCAACAGAGGAGAAAAATGCTTTATTTAAATAAATATATTATTTATAAAGCAAGTTCGAGTATCATTGGCAAATGTTCATCTAGTCCCCGCCTTGGCACGCATATATGTCCTCTTTTTGGGATTTCAGAATATGGTCAGCCTATTTTAAAGTCATGTTGATAGTAGGCTAATATAGACACTTACATCATGTGTTGCCTTCATTATAACACTTATATTATGCTTTTAAAGTCATTTTGATAGTAGGCTATTATAGCTAATATAGACACTTACATCATGTGTTGCCTTCATTATAACACTTATATTATGCTTTTAAAGTCATGTTGATAGTAGGCTAATATAGACACTTACATCATGTGTTGTCTTCATTATAACACTTATATTATGCTTTTAAAGTCATTTTGATAGTAGGCTAATATAGACACTTACATCAAGTGTTGTCTTCATTATAACACTTATATAAGGCTTTTAAAGTCATGTTGATAGTAGGCTAATATAGACACTTACATCATGTGTTGTCTTCATTATAACACTTATATTATGCTTTTAAAGTCATTTTGATAGTAGGCTAATATAGACACTTACATCAAGTGTTGCCTTCATTATAACACTTATATAAGGTGTTTCATTTTTTGCGGCTCCAGACAGTTTTTTTGGGGGTTATTTTTGTTCCAATATGGCTCTTTCAACATTTTGTGTTGCCGACCCCTGCGTTAGAATGTCTCAGATTCACACCATTGGAGGCACAACAGTACAGCATCAGCCGAAGACCCGGGTAGAACATGAAAAGTGCATTTACACGTCACACCCCTCTACTGCTTTGTGACATTTACAAAGTGGAGAGGAATAATAAAAGAGGGGAAAAAGAGATAATGGGAATAGACAGGCAAACTAACATGATTCAGGATGAACTCTGTGAATGTGCCAAGCAATAAGAAATTAACCTCCCGTGGAGAGAAAAGCTCCTCGGACCAATTGTCTGCTGCAATGTTTGATTCCACTGTGCTGCCGGGCGCAGCAGCTCAGGACAAGAGCCAGGTAATAGGTGGAAGCAGACAAGAGCCAGGTAATAGGTGGAAGCAGACAGGCTATGTTGGAAAATGTCAGCAGATAATTACAGTGACTTCTGCATTACACAACAGCTAAGCTTCACTTACACAGGACTTTTCAACAAACTTCTGTGTCCCAAAAACGGACCTAAATTTAATGTGTGGATATAGTGACTGAATAGTTATTTTATGGGGAAAAATCAAAGATATAAAAGAGTTAAAAGTGGTAAATTGCAATAAAAAAAGCAGTACACCCAATGTGTAGTCTGCATTACAACTGGTTGCATCCCTCGTTACTGGTGCGTGTGTGTGTGTGTGTGTGTGTGTGTGTGTGTGTGTGTGTGTGTGTGTGTGTGTGTGTGTGTGTGTGTGTGTGTGTGTGTGTGTGTGTGTGTGTGTGTGTGTGTGTGTGTGTGAGGGAGTGACCGGAAGAAAAACTCCTGACTCGCTTGGGGAAAGTGTCTAGGTGCCCACGATATGACAACCCATCCATCTTCTTCAGCCGGTTTTTTCGAAGTCAGAGGTCGGCAACCCAAACTGTTGACCAAAAACACACCCGAAAAAATCTGTCCGGATCCGCAAAAAATTAAAAGCCTTATATAAGTGTTATAATGAAAGCAACACATGATGTAAGTGTCTATATTAGCTATATTAGCCTACTATCAAAATGACTTTAAAAGTCTTATATAAGTGTTATAATGAAAGCAACACATGACGTAAGTGTCTATATTAGCTATATTAGCCTACTATCAAAATGACTTTAAAAGTCTTATATAAGTGTTATAATGAAGGCAACACATGACGTAAGTGTCTATATTAGCTATAATAGCCTACTATCAAAATGACTTCAAAAGTCTTATATAAGTGTTTTAATGAAGGCAACACATGACGTAAGTGTCTATATTAGCTGTATTAGCCTACTATCAAAATGACTTTAAAAGCCTTATATAAGTGTTATAATGAAGGCAACACATGACGTAAGTGTCTATATTAGCCGTATTAGCCTACTATCAAAATGACTTTAAAAGCCTTATATAAGTGTTATAATGAAGGCAACACATGACGTAAGTGTCTATATTAGCTGTATTAGCCTACTATCAAAATGACTTTAAAAGTCTTATATAAGTGTTATAATGAAGGCAACACATGACGTAAGTGTCTATATTAGCTATATTAACCTACTATCAAAATGACTTTAAAAGTCTTATATAAGTGTTATAATGAAGGCAACACATGACGTAAGTGTCTATATTAGCTATATTAGCCTACTATCAAAATGACTTTAAAAGCCTTATATAAGTGTTATAATGAAGGCAACACATGACGTAAGTGTCTATATTAGCTATATTAGCCTACTATCAAAATGACTTTAAAAGCCTTATATAAGTGTTATAATGAAAGCAACACATGACGTAAGTGTCTATATTAGCTATATTAGCCTACTATCAAAATGACTTTAAAAGTCTTATATAAGTGTTATAATGAAGGCAACACATGACGTAAGTGTCTATATTAGCTATAATAGCCTACTATCAAAATGACTTCAAAAGTCTTATATAAGTGTTATAATGAAGGCAACACATGACGTAAGTGTCTATATTAGCTATAATAGCCTACTATCAAAATGACTTCAAAATTCTTATATAAGTGTTATAATGAAGGCAACACATGATGTAAGTGTCTATATTAGCTATAATAGCCTACTATCAAAATGACTTCAAAATTCTTATATAAGTGTTATAATGAAGGCAACACATGATGTAAGTGTCTATATTAGCTATCATAGCCTACTATCAAAATGACTTCAAAATTCTTATATAAGTGTTATAATGAAGGCAACACATGACGTAAGTGTCTATATTAGCTGTATTAGCCTACTATCAAAATGACTTCAAAATTCTTATATAAGTGTTATAATGAAGGCAACACATGATGTAAGTGTCTATATTAGCTATAATAGCCTACTATCAAAATGACTTCAAAATTCTTATATAAGTGTTATAATGAAGGCAACACATGATGTAAGTGTCTATATTAGCTATAATAGCCTACTATCAAAATGACTTCAAAATTCTTATATAAGTGTTATAATGAAGGCAACACATGACGTAAGTGTCTATATTAGCTATATTAGCCTACTATCAAAATTACTTTAAAAGCCTTATATAAGTGTTATAATGAAGGCAACACATGACATAAGTGTCTATATTAGCTATATTAGCCTGCTATCAAAATGACTTTAAAAGTCTTATATAAGTGTTATAATGAAGACAACACATATTATAGCTAATATAGACACTTACGTCATGTGTTGCCTTCATTATAACACTTATATAAGACTTTTAAAGTCATTTTGTCTATATTAGCCTACTATCAAAATGACTTTAAAAGCCTTATATAAGTGTTATACTGAAGGCAACACATGAGAGCAGAATAGTTGGCAGTAAACGTCGCGGCCTCAAAGCAAAGTTTCTCCCCTCCCAGCCTGTGTTGGACGGAGAGAGAAAGGTGTACCGTACTGTAGCTAAACCCTCCACAAGGTTCTGCAGCCCCGAGCGAGGGTGCTGGTGCTCCAGGATCTTGAGCCCAGGCTCATCTCCAATTCAAAACACACACAAATAACACGGCCGTGATGAGCGACCCCATCAAAGTGAGAACAGGCCACTTTGCACAACGCGAGGGGCTCGCGCAGGCTGGAGTTAACGTTTCCAATCGCCTCTGCATCCTGCTCATGATTGGGTGCAAATGAGGAGAGGCAGTCATTAATTCCGCGCGCTGGGTGGGGATGGTGGAGTGGTGGATGTGGGGGGTGAGGGGGGCGATTTGGGCACACATGACTGGCTGATAAATTTGCGCTCGTTCCAGCAGCTGTCTGGAAGAGTAAAGTGCGAGGAAGTCTGCACATGGCCGCATCGCAACATGTTGAGTGGAGTGTTGGGAGGCCGAGAATACTCACACCACTATAGATCATACTTGCCAACCTTGAGACCTCCAATATCGGGAGGTGGAGGGTGGGGGGGGAGTGGTTGGGGGCGGGGGGCGTGGTTGGGGGCGTGGTTATTTACAGCTAGAATTCACCAACTCGAGTATTTCATATATATTTCATATATTATATATATATATATGTATGAAATACTTGACTTTCAGTGAATTCTAGCTATATATATATATATATATATATATATATATATATATATATATATATATATATATATATATATATATATATATATAATATATATATTTATTTTATTTACATAGAAAAAAAACAAAAAAACTTGAATTTCAGTGTTCCGGTGGCTATCCATTAGATGGCAGTATTGTCCTGTTTAACTTCTCCGTTCATGATGAGTATATCATTTCGGCCACCGTGTTCAATGGAGAAGTCTGTTCTACAAAGTTCTGTTCCAAGTCTGTTCTAAAAGCCCTAGATGTTATGACGTCATCGGGAAGGCAAGCTGTTTATATCGTGGGAAAGCGGACGTGAGAACAGGCTGTCCCCACTCAGTCTCAGGTCCGCATTGAGCTGCAGGGGGCGTGGCCTCCAGCTCCGGCTGAATACCGGGAGTTTGTCGGGAGAAAATCTCTGCCGGGAGGTTGTCGGGAGAGGCGCTGAATACCGGGTTTCTCCCGCTAAAAACGGGAGGGTTGGCAAGTATGCTATAGATCAGTGGCCCCCAAACACCGGGCCGCGCAAGAAATAAAAAAAATAAAAAATAAATAAAAAAAATGTGGCTTGTTGATGCAGTACAGCCTGAGGGATGGAAGGTCACGGGCTTAGCTGCTTACGTGCAGTGATTTCTCCAGATTCTCTGAACCCTTTGATGATATTACGGAGCGTAGATGGTGAAATCCCTCAATTCCTTGCAATAGCTGCTTGAGAAAGGTTTTTCTTAAACTGTTCAACAATTTGCTCACGCATTTGTTGACAAAGTGGTGACCCTCGCCCCATCCTTGTTTGTGAATGACTGAGCATTTCATGGAATCTACTTTTATACCCAATCATGGCACCCACCTGTTCCCAATTAGCCTGCACACCTGTGGGATGTTCCAAATAAGTGTTTGATGAGCATTCCTCAACTTTATCAGTATTTATTGCCACCTTTCCCAACTTCTTTGTCACGTGTTGCTGGCATCAAATTCTAAAGTTAATGATTAATTGCAACAAAAAAAAAAGTCTATCAGTTTGAACATGAAATATGTTGTCTTTGTAGCATATTCAACTGAATATGGCTTGAAAAGGATTTGCAAATCATTGTATTCCGTTTATATTTACATCTTACACAATTTCCCAACTCATATGGAAACGGGGTTTGTAACATGTTTATGTGTGTATTGCATGGAGGTTTTTCCCCACTCCAGACTAGGCCCCCTTAGGAGCCCAGTCGAGATTGTATTTTCTTACTCATCTTCTTCCCCAGCGTTTGACCTTTTTTCCCATCTTTTACGGGGCGCCTCGTGGCGACCCATCAGTGTTCCTGTTCTGTAACCCTGTACACTGTTTGCTTGTCTCATCTTGAACGGGTTTGTGCTGAAAACAAAGTTCCCTTGTACTTGTTGCAATGACAATAAAGTCCTATCTGATCTAAAGTTGACCAATTTGCGCAAAAGTGGAGGGAACTCGGACTTACATCTGAGGTTCAAGCACCTTACAAAAAGAAGTTGGCTCTCGCTTTGATGCAGATTATTTTTTTTGGAACATCAAAAGCAGGACATCCAGCGTGCATTCGCAACCTCTCCAGAAACAAGCAGCGCCACAGACATCATTAACAATAAACGTTAGGTCTCAGAGGCTGCCTTTTTTCCTCCTTCTGTCATTAGACGCCGATCGTCACCATCAAACTCTTCTTAAAGATATTCACAACGGCCATTGAGTTTTTTGGGGGTTTTAATTGGAACGGGCTACGTTTCCTCGGGAAGGTTTCAAAAGTGTTGCAGCCCCGACAGGACATCGTGCGCACACCTTGTTTAATGATTGGGTAAGACAAAAAGATGGCAACCCGAGAGAAAGCCTGCTATTAAAAAGCACGATCAGAACCACACTCGACGAGAAGTTGATTTGATCCCACTTAGTGGGCTGGCACTATGAGGAAAAAGCATGAAAGGAGTGTGTGGAAAAGCCTTGGAAGTTGTTTCAGAAGCTTTAATTAGAAGTTCAGGTAAAGGAGCAAACTGTGATTTGTAATACCACCTCAGAATGTTTGGTGGAAAAGTCCTTGAACTTAAAGCAGGGGTGTCCAAACTTTTTCCACTGAGGGCCGCACATTGAAAAATCAAAGCTAGCAGGGACCATTTTGATATTTTTTATTTCAAAAACCAATACAATGTACACTACCGTTCAAAAGTTTGGGGTCACCCAAACAATTTTGTGGAATAGCCTTCATTTCTAAGAACAAGAATAGACTGTCGAGTTTCAGATGAAAGTTCTCTTTTTCTGGCCATTTTGAGCGTTTAATTGACCCCACAAATGTGATGCTCCAGAAACTCAATCTGCTCAAAGGAAGGTCAGTTTTGTAGCTTCTGTAAGGAGCTAAACTGTTTTCAGATGTGTGAACATGATTGCACAAGGGTTTTCTAATCATCAATTAGCCTTCTGAGCCAATGAGCAAACACATTGTACCATTAGAACACTGGAGTGATAGTTGCTGGAAATGGGCCTCTATACACTTATGTAGATATTGCACCAAAAACCAGACATTTGCAGCTAGAATAGTCATTTAGCACATTAGCGATGTATAGAGTGTATTTCTTTCAAGTTAAGACTAGTTTAAAGTTATCTTCATTGAAAAGTACAGTGCTTTTCCTTAAAAAATAAGGACATTTCAATGTGACCCCAAACTTTTGAACGGTAGTGTATGTATAAAAAATATACATTTAGGCTTCCACTCAGGCTTGATCCCGGGGACCCCAAAGGGTTTTGGTCCAAAAAATATTTAAAAAAATGTGTCATTATTCAGTATTATTATTTGTGTTATTATTCAAGTTTTTGAATCTCTAGATCAACATTAGGTCTATCTGTCAATATAACATTTTTTAAAGATTTAAATTGTATGCTCTTTTTGTCAAAGAAAACCCTTTTTTTTAATGAAAAAAGCACCTTTTCTTTGAACTGTTTAGTAACCAAAGGCGACGGCTGTTTACGACCCCCCTTCCTTTAGAACAGGGCCGCATTCTGAAAAATCAAAGTAAGCGGGGGCCATTTTGATATTTTTTATTTTAAAAACCAATACAATATATGTATAAAAAATATACTTTAGGCTTCCACTCAGGCTTGATCCCGGGGACCCCAAAGGGTTTTGGTCCAAAAAATATTTTAAAAAATGTGTCATTATTCAGTATTATTATTTGTGTTATTATTCAAGTTTTTAAATCTCTAGATCAACATTAGGTCTATCTGTCAATATAACATTTTTTCAAGATTTAAATTGTATGCTCTTTTTGTCAAAGAAAACCCTTTTTTTAATGAAAAAAAACACGAAATATGCAATATGTTCACCCCAATAAAATTTTTAAGTGGGATATTTGAGATTATATAATAATTGGAGCCTTGAAAAGGTCAATAACTCATAACACCATTGATTTTAATTCATTATTATTTTTTGAGCAATGACACTTAAAAACTAATCACACTAAAATTGTAGGGGATCCAAAAGGGTCCCACTCATTAAAGTGTTAAAAAATAAATTATTATAATTTTTTTTTTTTTTACTGTTTACTTTTAACACAATAATCTCAAGATCAACTTCAGATCTGTCAATTACAAGTTTTATTGTTGTTTATGTTTTTTGTTTGTTCGTTTTAGGCTCATTTTTTTACATGGCAAACAGAAAATGTGCAACATTTTCCCCAAAAAATATCTCAAAATATTTAATGTGACGTAATTGGAGCCTTGAATGGGTCAATAATTCATAATGACATTGATTTTGATTAATTATTATTTTTTAAAGAAATAAACTTTGTGTTATTAGAGTAAACATTGCTACATTTTCTTGTTACATTTCACCTGTTTGCTCTTTAAATACCACTTATCATGTTTTTTATTTTTTTCAATCATATTTTTAAAATGTGCCGTGGGGCCGTTAAAAAATGACCTGCGGGCCGCACTTTGGACACCCCTGACTTAAAGCAACAACACGGGGGGGAAAGTACACCTTCCGTGAACTTCTTCCTTCACGCCGACTTCAGTGAAACACAGACTAGACATGCTTGGATATCAGTTTTTGCTGTGGACTTGAACCTGGGCACCTTTGTTGTTCAAGTAAAGTAACAATGATTGCCACACACACACTAGGTGTCAGAATAACTGTATCTAAGTTATCACAAAACGTTGTGTTTCAAAGAGTTCCCGGCGGGCAGACAAAAAAAGCTGTCTTTGATCTTACCAATCAAAAGGCTAGTAAAACTCCACTGTGTAGGATGGGAAGCGACATGAAGGTGTCGGTTTCTTTTATGTATTGTAATCCACAGGACAATTTTGTCTTGACCCGAGATCTACAAAGCAGAGAGGAAGCACCTTTTCTTTGAACTGTTTAGTAACCAAAGGCGACGGCTGTTTACGACCCCCCTTCCTTTAGAACAGGGCCGCATTCTGAAAAATCAAAGCAAGAGGGGGCCATTTTGATATGTTTTATTTTAAAAACCAATACAACATACAGTGAGGCAAAAAAGTATTTAGTCAGCCACCCATTGATTGTCAATGGGTGGCTGACTAAATACTTTTTTGCCCCACTGTATGTATAAAACATATACATTTAGGCCTCCATTCAGGCTTGATCCCGGGGACCCCAAAGGGTTTTGGTCAAAAAAATATTAAAAAATGTGTCATTATTCAGTATTATTATTTTTTATAATTATTCAAGTTTTAAATCTCTAGATCAACATTAGGTCTATCTGTCAAAATAACGCTTTTAAAGATTTAAGTTGTATGCCCTTGTTAAAGAAAACCATGTTTTTTTATGGAAAAAATACAAAATATGCAATATTTTCGCACAGTAAAATTTTTAAATGGAATATTTGAGATTATATAATAATTGGAGCCTTAAAAAGGTCAATAACTCATAACATTGATTTTAATTAATTATTATTTTTTGAGCAATGACACTTAAAAACAAATCACACTAAAATAATTTTAGTGTTAAAAAATAAATTATATATATTTTTTTTACTGTTTATTTTTAACACAATAATCTCGAGATCAACTTCAGATCTATCCGTCAATTATACGTTTTATTGTTGTTTATGTTTTTCGTTTGTTCGTTTTAGGCCCTTCTTTATTTAAAAAACAGCTCAGTTTTTTTATATGGCAAACACAAAATATGCAACATTTTCCCCAAAAATATCTCAGATGTGACGTAATTGGAGCCTTGAATAGGTCAATAATTCATAATGACATTGATTTTGATTCATTATTATTTTTTAAAGAAAGAAACAGCCTGCATGGCAGCTTTGTGTGATTAGAGTAAACATTGCAACATTTTCTTGTTACATTTCACCTGTTTGCTCTTTTATACCACTTATCATGTTTTTAATTTTTGTAATTCGTATTTTTAAAATGTGCCGTGGGGCCGTTAAAAAATTACCTGCGGGCCACAAGTGGCCCCCGGGCCGCACTTTGGACACCCCTGCTTTAGAAACCGCCGTGTAATCAGGGAAAGTCCAAATAAAAGAGGAGGCGTACAATCTTTCGCCAGAGTGTGGCGGGAGACTCTACAAAGAGTACAGCCCAGACGTTTCTCCTCAATTGAGCTAAATTGAATTCTGTCTGTTTAATTCCTTGCTTCTATGTCTGTTTAATAAATGTCATCAGTGTTTGAACCTGACACTAGGTGTGGTGAAATGTGTCCTCTGTTTTTGACCCATCCCCTTGTTCCACCCCATAAGAGGTGAGGGGAGCAGTGGGCAGCAGCAGTGGCCACGCCCGGGAATCATTTTTGGTGATTTAACCCCCAATTCCAACGCTTGATGCTGAGTGCCAAGCAGGGAGGTAATGGCTCCCATTGTTATAGTTTTTGGTATGACTCGGCCGGGGTTTGAACTCTATCTTTATTGTCATTGTACAACGAAATAGCAAGCAAACTAATTTAGTGCAAATTCATAGTAAACTAATTTATTATTATTCATAATAAACAAAAAAAACCCTACTATAACCCGCAATGGTCGAGAAAAGTTTCCAATAAAAGACCATCATCGGAAAAGCGAACGACACCGACTGGTATGAAAACACCCGGAACCGGAATGGCTGATAAACTTAGTAATTGTGAATAATATACAATTAGGAAGGGGATTCATATGGCCCCATTCTTCTCAGTTTACCTGACACCTGAAACGTGACGAATTAGGGGCGGTTCCACTATCCACTTTAGCCACCAGATGGCAGTAGAGTGTTGAATATGTAAAAAAAAAAAATTTGGGGGGCAATTCCAACTTTGACCACAGCGTCAATTGCCGTGTAGAGTGGCACTTTCCATCATTTTAAGCAGACTGCATTGCAAAACGATCAACCCCCACTCTGCCCCTTACGCGAGATCCACCCAGGAATGGGGTAGTATGAATCCCTCCCCTAACTGTATCAATCAATCAATCAAAAATTGTACAACGAAACTGCAAGCAAACTAATTTAGTGCAAACTCATAATAAACTAAGTCATTATTAATCATAATAAACAAAAAAAAACAACTACTATAATCCGTCGATGGTCGAGAAAAGTTTCCAATAAAAGATGAACGACACCGACTGGAATTGCTGATAAACGTAGTAATTGTGAATAATATACAATTAGGAAGGGGATTCATATGGCCCCATTCTTCTCAGTTTACCTGACACCTGAAACGTGACGAATTAGGGGCGGCTCCACTATCCACTTTAGCCACCAGATGGCAGTAGAGTGTTGAATATCTTCAAATTTTTGGGGGGGAAATTCCAACTTTGACCACAGCGTCAATTGCCGTGTAGAGTGGCACTTTCCATCATTTTAAGCAGACTGCATTGCAAAACAATCAACCCCCACTCTGCCCCTTACGCGAGATCCACCCAGGAATGGGGTTGTATGAATCCCTCCCCTAACTGTATCAATCAATCAATCAAAAATTGTACAACGAAACTGCAAGCAAACTAATTTAGTGCAATTTCATAATAAACTAATTTATTATTAATCATAATAAACAAAACAAAAAAAACTACTATAATCCGTCGATGGTCGAGAAAAGTTTCCAATAAAAGATGAACGACACCGACTGGAATCGCTGATAAACTTAGTGATTGTGAATAATATACAATTAGGAAGGGGATTCATATGGCCCCATTCTTCTCAGTTTACCTGACACCTGAAACGTGACGAATTAGGGGCGGTTCCACTATCCACTTTAGCCACCAGATGGCAGTAGAGTGTTGAATATCTTCAAATTTTTTGGGGGGAAATTCCAACTTTGACCACAGCGTCAATTGCCGTGTAGAGTGGCACTTTCCATCATTTTAAGCAGACTGCATTGCAAAACAATCAACCCCCACTCTGCCCCTTACGCGAGATCCACCCAGGAATGGGATTGTATGAATCCCTCCCCTAACTGTATCAATCAATCAATCAAAAATTGTACAATGAAACTGCAAGCAAACTAATTTAGTGCAATTTCATAATAAACTAATTTATTATTAATCATAATAAACAACAAAAAAAAAACTACTATAATCCGTCGATGGTCGAGAAAAGTTTCCAATAAAAGATGAACGACACCGACTGGAATCGCTGATAAACGTAGTAATTGTGAATAATATACAATTAGGAAGGGGATTCATATGGCTTTACCTGACACCTGAAACGTGACGAATTAGGGGCGGTTCCACTATCCACTTTAGCCACCAGATGGCAGTAGAGTGTTGAATATGTAAAAAAAAAAAATTTGGCGGGTAATTCCAACTTTCACCACAGCGTCAATTGCCGTGTAGAGTGGCACTTTCCATCATTTTAAGCAGACTGCATTGCAAAGTAAATAACCCCCACTCTGCCCCTTACGCGAGATCCACCCAGGAATGGGGTTGTATGAATCCCTCCCCTAACTGTATCAATCAAGCAATCAAAAATTGTACAACGAAACTGCAAGCAAACTAATTTAGTGCAAATTCATAATAAACTAATTTATTATTAATCATAATAAACAAACAAAAAAAACCTACTATAATCCGTCGATGGTCGAGAAAAGTTTCCAATAAAAGATGAACGACACCGACTGGAATCGCTGATAAACGTAGTAATTGTGAATAATATACAATTAGGAAGTGGATTCATATGGCTTTACCTGACACCTGAAACGTGACGAATTAGGGGCGGTTCCACTATCCACTTTAGCCACCAGATGGCAGTAGAGTGTTGAATATCTTCAAATTTTTGGGGGGGGAATTCCAACTTTGACCACAGCGTCAATTGCCGTGTAGAGTGGCACTTTCCATCATTTTAAGCAGACTGCATTGCAAAATAAATAACCCCCACTCTGCCCCTTACGCGAGATCTACCCATTTTTTTTTCATTTTTTTTTTTCTCATTTATTTATTTATTTCAGGCAATGACATAAAAAAATAATCATAAAAAAAAAAAAGTACAAAGTTGACAACACATACTAATATAAACTAATATAGTGCAAAAGGTAATGTACAGTATGTAATGCATGATTGTCCAGTTTTGCCTGAATGCGGTTATATGAATCCCTCCCCTAACTGTAGACAGTTTTAAAACAGATGTGTTCTGTTCAATTCTTTGAAAAATGTAACTGTGAGGAAGCTGCAAACAGGCCCTTTAACTGTTGACACTGGTATTCCCCAGTAGCGTTTTCACGAATATAAAACGGTTACTTACTTATTTACTTAGATGTTCCCATGGCCGGTAATTATGCACACATATTATCTGAGGTACAAATAAGCAAAGTTTGTTCTGCTAACTATTTGTATTGATGTCTTTGCTAGTGAGGAATGGGTACTGGACCAGTAAGTATTAACTACACAAACATTGGTTTTGTGACTTTGTAGGAAAAACAAAACAAAATAAGGGGCCAGACAATATTCTGAACATCATAGAATTTTCAATAAAAGTAACTGTATTCAAGTGGTGTGTGGAAAAAAGAGAACATCATCCAATGGTAATGCAGTAAGCGTAGATGAAAGTGGGAAAAACATGATGAGTAAAAAGCAACACAAAAAAAAAAGAGTACCTGTGACGGTTTCAGCAGCTCCTGATGCAGCATGCAAGGGAAAGAAAAGTAGAGAAGAAGAAGTTTTACGAGCAAGCAGAGAAACACTTTGCATCCTGGCTAATATAAATTACTCATTTCAACAGACCGTTCCAATATGCTAATCACGCCATTTCCACCATTTAAAAAAACATCAGCGGCATCATAACACACATTTTAGCCCGTATTATCCACAGGTGTGCACAATTTCTCTTCTGGGTGTTATGTTAATGTGAAATGAACACAGGGGACGCCAGAGCCACCTCCTCCACCTCCACCTCCACCTCCGTCGTCTATGTGGTGAGGAAGAAGGCACCCACTCGGAACACTGCCCACCCAAACTGGCACCTTGCTCGCGACAATGGACGCCTTCTCAAGTTCCTGCAGCAGTGCTCACGGGTTTGCTATGTCCTTTAAATCAGGCCTGGGCAATTATTTTCACTCGGGGGCCAAATTTAGAG